>NC_071342.1:10688571-10988660 GCF_027744825.2 Synchiropus splendidus | reverse complement strand
TTGGGGCAATATCAGCGAATAATGAGGGACAGGGCTCTGACAGCTTCTCACAGCTGTTCTGATAGTGATGCGATCATCGCCGGCCATTTCTTTACATTAGAAAACCGTGGACATTTGTAGCCAGTTTCGATTTTCAGACTGTAACAAGCACATAATTCTAGGTTCTATTTGTTGCAAATGGGTTGTCTTTTTCGAAACAACTTTAATTCTGGAACATTTTCAGCTTATATGAAACACACACCACATTAACCGCTTCCTTTTTCAGTTATATGTGATTGTTACATTATTATATCCTCATGACTCCATCAACTGCAGTTATTAAATGTGGTAGTAACTTGTTTTTGTAATGTAATATAAATCGTTATAATATCCCCGTTTCACATATATTCTTCAGTGGACACATTCATATGATCTTTAAATCGGTAGAAAACCATGGGCATTTGCAGCCAGCGTCAATACCTCTTTGAGGAGAACTTTCATGGCAAAATAAGTACTAGATTTATTCTTATTTAGCCTTGTAATTCAACAGAACCAACTCTGTCACTGAGGCATTTAATTGTCCCACAGTCTCAGCTAGTTTCATTCATTTAAAAAAATGATTTACTAATGTGTTTCGCCGTCGTTGTTTCCCAGATTACACAAGAAGTTTAAATAAAGTTTATAAGAGGAGGGAAAAAAGGCGTCCCGCCCCCTCTTCCTCGCCCAGCCCCCAAAACAGATGCTACATTCAGGAGAGGAAACGGAAAAGTCGAAACCTCGTTGAAGGATTTCTCATTCCGAACCCCCGAGTCGGCAGAAAGAACCCACACTTCTTTGACAAACCGCGCCTTCAATACTCCGAGAACTGCGAGGGCTTTTTTTCCCGCCACTTTCTTGTTCCACATTTTCTCCAGCTGTTTGCATCTGGCAGCAAGAACCCGCCCTGTTCGGGATCCGGGGACCGAGAGGCATCGGAGGGGCACGGAGATGTCACCCCAACCTCCGCAGGGCGGGTGGAACATGCGCAAGTTTTTCACCACTTTCTGGGGCATCATCCGGGTGGTCCAGATTCTCTTCGGAGCCGGATTGTGGATAACCATCGCCACCAACAAATACGAGGGCTCCATCCACTTCGTGCTGTTGGTGGCCGTGCTCTTCTGGCTCCTGACGCTGGCCCTCTTCTTCATCACGCTCCTGAACAAGCAGGACCTGGTTCCGCTGCTGGGAGGCGAGAGATGGTTGTGCACCAACCTGACGCACGACGTGGCCGCCGCCGTCCTTTACCTGCCCGCCCTCGCCGTCATGATCTATAAGACGGATCGGAACTCCTACTGCAACCTGGAGCAGTACCCCCACCCGTGCCTGTACAAGGTCTACCTGGTGGCCTCCACGTTCGCCTGCCTCGGCTGCCTCGCCTATCTGCTCTCGGTGGTCCACGGCGCCTGCAGGAAACACCGAGGAGAACAAACGGTGGTCTAACGCGCCCAGCAGGGGGCGACGGCGTCTCAATCAGGGAGGGAGCGGGTTCACCCACAGCAAGATGAGGAATAGTTACCTTCACTGTAGTTTGTATGTTGACACCAAACTTGTTCGAGTGGTGATTCATTTTGTGCTCTTACCAAAGAACCTTTTTTTTAAGAAATAACGAGACAAAGCGTTCGATACTTGGACATTACTCCTCAGAGTTTATTCATTTTAATGCACACGTTGTCCTGTAGCTTACGTATGGCAACTTTGTATGGTGTTTCTATTATTATTTTGTCAAATAAACCCAACTGCAAAATCCAAGAAAACTAATCCTGCATTTATTATCTAAACAAAAAATTCCACCCTTCCTTTTCCGACCACTTAGCCACGGTCGCGGGGGCAGCAGTGGAACATCTGGGTAAATACTGCCCCAAACATGTCCTGGGTCTTCCCCAGGGCCTCCTCCCACTTTGCTTGTTCTTGAAAAAAGCTGTGTTGGAGAAACAGAAAATGATAATAACAGCTAAATGAAATGGCTCGGTGCAATAGATAAATACACTACAACATTACAACTACTACAATATTTTAAATACACTGGTTCAATGTTGCTCTGTTATTCTGGAGATTATATACTAATGAGGTGAGTGTGTAGTGTTCAAACGCTCTGCCTCTCCATCTCCAAAATGAAAGCCAGATTTAAAGACCAGTTTTGCGGAAGCCCCCAGGAAGTTCCTCAGAGGAGAGTAGAAGCTCAACCAATCTCCCACCTGCCCACATCAAAGAGAAGGGGAGGTTTAAAATCATTTCCACTGGCTCAGCCCTTTCCCTGAAAAACAGTGTTTACTAGTGCAGTAAGTGTGTGTGTGCGTGTGTGTGTGTTGAAGCACATCTATCCTAGTGGGGACCAGTTTTGGGAAGACACCACTTTGTAGGGCCCTTATGTCTTTGTGAGGCCCCTCTGCCGAATCCCACGTGGTTACGCTTCAACTTGAGGAGGAAGACAACCAGGTCATGATAATAAGGTTTAGGTTGTTTAGTTAAGGAGACCTGGTTAAGTTTAACCATTTGATGTTGATGGTTTAGTTAAACACACATCGTCCACATTGAGAGGAACCAGCTCAGGTGGCTCGGGCATCTGATCCGGATGCCCCCTGGACGCCTCCCTGGGGAGGTGTTCCGGGCATGTCCTACCGGGAGGAGACCCTGGGGAAGACCCAGGTCTCACTGGAGAGATGATGTCTCCGGTCTGGCCTGGGAACACCTCGGGATGCCCTGGGAAGAGCTGGAGTAGGTTTGTATGGATCGGGAAGTTTGGGCTTCCTTGCTCCGCATGCTGCCACCACAACCCGACCCCGGAAAAGCGGCAGAAGAAGGCGAAGGTTTAGTTAAAGATGAGAGGCTGGGGAAAGCATTATGGCAATGAGTGGACCCCACAAAGATGGTGTGACAAACCTCTATGTGTGTGTGAAAACATCAAAATAACTGGATCATTATTATAAGGATTAAGTTTGGTTTAGAGTCCTGGTTAATGTTAACTATTTGCCTTGGACGGTTAAGTTAAGGATGAGAAGCTATGGAAAGCATGATGGCGATAAATGGCCCCACAAAGGCAGAAATGCAAACGAGTGTGTGTTTCAGAGAAAAGTGTCATAATATACTTCTCCAAATCTTTTGCTTATTTGGGCATTTCAGCATCTCTGATTAATAGTGTCATGAGGTCTATGGGTGCTAAAGCAGATTTAAATATAACATCATTTCCCTTCTTCTTTCACAGAATGAAGATATCACCCAAAAGTTTGTCATCACTGCGGCACTTGATAAACGCGCATGTCATTTAAAGATTCTGCTCAGTAACTAAGCTATTTCACTGGGGAAAAAACATCATCCGTCATTAAAGAACATTTTTGTTTAGACCACAGTCCTCACCCATGTGGCCCTCATTTTGTCTTTGTGCACTAGCTGTGTCAAACTCAATCACGCAATGGGGCAAAACCTGCCGCTGCTTTAATGGGAAATAAGAATCTAAATGGAATAGCATGGGACAAAAACATGGCCGTTTAAATAGTACAGGCTGAATTAACATAAAACTTAAAACTACTACTACTATTATAGTACTTTTAAAAAAGAGAAAAACATTGTGTAATTATCGACAGAAAAACTCACAAATGTTGTTTTGTAAAATAAAAATAAAAACTAAACAAAAAAATAAACTAAAGGATGATACCAATATAAAACTTAATGTTTTATAAATATAAATACATACTTGGCAGTCAAAAATAAATACAGTAGTGAGAAATATAATACTTAGATACTGACTGACATGTCCAAGAGTGCTTCAACAGATTTCTGTTTGGTTTATGGAGAAGGTTTGCAACTCATTTTTTTCTGTCGGCACTCAAGAGAACAGAGGTATTCACTCATTTAGATCATGCAGATGTACATAGTAATGTGCTCATCTGAAAGAGAGAAGCAGAGAACACTTGAGTTTGAGTAACACTGTATTCAGTTGCCTGACGCTCACAGGACCAGTACACCACTTCACAAACCACAAAACAGCTGTTAAAGAGACGGATGTTAATACATTACCATTCTAGCCAATTAAAACTAAGTAAGTATTTATGCAGATGTGAGACTCTCTGAAACCAAAGTAAGGTAAATGTTTGAGTTCAAGCCAAACACTGACATCTGGGCCTGGGGTTTCAGAAGCCGAAGGGTTAATGCTGACCAGCTGCAGACTTGGGGATGTAAATCTGGCACTTCTGAGACGACAGGCGCCCGCCACCCGACCCGCTCCCCCTCACCTCAGAGGTCTCGTCCGAGCTGTTGTGCTGTCTACGTGTCAGCCTCTGTGGAAACACAACAACAGACACAATCAATGTGGATCCTTTGTCTAAAGGAGTGTTTCATGAAAATGAATGTTGTCTTATAGACCTATTATCTATCTGTCTTCCACTGGTAAGGGTGTGTTTAACATTTAAATTAAAGAACTGTCGGTGAGTTTTCTACATCAAGTGAACACAGTACTGCCCCTCATGCTCGGGACAGATTCATATTGTTGCAATGCATGATGTCATGTTTAGGAAGGTCGGCCAGGAAACAAGACATGTCATCTATGTGTCAGAGAAGAAAACGCTCAATTCATCCAATCCCCTTTTCAGCGCCCAGTCCTTTCTTCTAAATCCGTCATGGATGTCTCCCGCTCATTTCTCCTTCTGCCGTCACTTGTTTCTTCCCTTCTGTCTGTGTTGTGTTGGGGCCCAGGACAACATATATATTTGGACCAACCGAACATCTCAAATTGCCAAAATGTAGTTTCGTTTTTTTCTATTTTCATTTAAGCAAAATATATATGTGAGTCAGCATTTTTTCGTCTGTCGAATGCAAAGAGCAGCTGCTCAGACTGGACCCACCCTGGCTGTTTCTACCAACCCAAACACTTAGGTAGTGTTAGGGCATGTCTGCCTCTTTTCCTGCTGACTGTCGTTTCCTCGCTGGTGTCTTTGGGGAGGCAGCATATCCACACGTGAAAACACAGGCGCAGGCACACAGCGATGCCTTGTTAACCACACTTCCATCACACTGCTGAGAAGCACATTCCACCGCTCAGCCAGATAAAAACAAGGACAACAAGTGAACATGCTGGGAAAGTCTGTGGCATGATGTTTATAAAATGAACGAGCAAGGATTGAGAAATCACATGTTTATATTTTGCTGCTTGTTTAACATGAAACATCAGCCTGAACGTGCTTGTCTGATACTTACACTTCCCACATTTGTTCAATGGCCGGAGATGCACATCTGTTCCAGCAGCTTTTGCCCAGAAGACAGTTCTGAATGGCCGCAGTGTTCACAAGTGTTGTGTGAAGGCACTGGCAGCCAGTGTTGGGAAATGATAGCTATTTATGGAGTGTGGAAAATACCACGGCTCTTTTCGCCAAAACATAGCATGGGTAGTGGAGTTTAAATCCTGCAGTCATTAGTAAAGGAGGTGTTTGGGAGAAGTGATCCTCAAGATTCCAAAGTGAACTACGCAAGCAACACCTACTTTGTACACTGGGACATTTATACTTTTCACTTAAGATTCACACACAATAAGAATCTTTCTCAACAAGTTTCCACAAGAACCGCTGTCCCATCCTATCAGACGACAGGATCAAAACAATTGGTAATTTTCCAGGCTTAAAATATGTTGGACTAGGCATATGGAAAGTAGATATCAATCACATTATAAGTTAAATTATAGTAAAATTAATGATGATTGGAACAAATGACATGAAAGCAATAATTGTTTCGTTTTTTAGTTCAATGCATTGTTGAAATCTGCATTCATTTCCTGCGTCCTTTTTGGTGAAACACTGACACCACGTGGCCTAATCCAGTTGTTACTTCACCTTCGATGATAATAAAAAGAAGAACAGCAACAATGATTATAATAATACTTGAAATGTAGCTAGTACGCTAATGATAATAATAATAATATAAAATTTGTATTCCCAATTCGCTAAAACACCGTTCTTTTGAAGGGAAAATATGCATTTAACCATTTGCATATGAAATCGCTATATAAAATTAATGTTCATTTTCAATGTATGGAAATATTATGCAATTCAAAACATAAAAGCCATTGTCTATTAGATATAGAAACTTTGTGTTATTGTTGTTGCTATTTAATTTTATTTTTTATTTGTTATTGAAGTTTCAATATATTGTTTAAATTGTGTTATTTGACATTTGTTTTCGTAGATTTACTTTCTACGCAAACAAAACCAGTGTTGCAGCAGTTCAATATTTTATATTCATTTCGGCTTCATTTAATCGTAGAACGTACATCCAGACAAAGCTCGAATAATGCAACACTGCAGTCGATAACGGTGATAAACGAAGGTCAGAAAACGGTCCGTCAGTAAACGCCTACGTCTCCGATTGGTCCTAACGAGACTGAGTGCAAACACACTGCCCTCTGATTGGATACTCAAATGCGGAACCAGTGAAGGTTAACCAATCAGCGCAGAGTAACTTTTGATGGTTCGTACGGTCACTTCATAACTCGACCCTCGTCCAGCCTTCACCTGGGATCATTTGCACGTTCGATACTGGCTCCGCGACCCTCACTTCTGTGCATTTATTCAACATGGCCGTGTACAAGTTGGTGCTCATCCGCCACGGGGAGAGCAACTGGAACCAGGAGAATCGGTTCTGTGGGTGGTTCGATGCGGATCTGAGTGCAACCGGTGAAAAGGAGGCCAAGAGGGGCGGACAAGCTCTGAAAGGTGAGGCGAGGGTCTGGCCAGATCTCTCCAGATAACTGCTCGGCTGCTTTTGCATCATCACCTGTTGACTGGCTGGTTGTGAAGGGTATATTTTGGGTTATGCGTGATGCAAAACGAATTAAAATGACAGTGTCACAGCTAACAAATAATGAGGATCAACTACAAGCCTTATGGTCGGTGACATTATGAACCTGGAAACATTCTTATTTTTTAAAAATCAGTTCAATTCTGTCAGGCTTTCATCTCAACCAGTGTTGCACAAGAATATCACAACCACTGCAGTGGCTGTAAGGTAGAAGATGAGGAGGAGGAGGAGGTCAGCGGAGTATATGAATAAGTCTGAAGAGCTCAGTCACAACCGTCCAGCATTTATTTTGGAAATCAAGATGGAAATCAAGTTCCAAATGAGCTTCAAATGAATATAGCGAGTGAGGTTTGAGCCGCTTTGTCATTTATTTGAGTGTTTATTTTTCTTTTCTGGTCTTCACATGCTACAGATGCTGGTTTCGAGTTCGATATATGCTACACCTCTGTTCTGAAGAGGGCCACCAGAACGCTCTGGTTGGTTTTGGACAGCATCGACCAGATGTGGGTCCCGGTTCATCGGACGTGGCGCCTCAACGAACGCCACTACGGAGGGCTGACGGGTCTGAACAAGGCAGAGACAGCAGCCAAGCACGGTGAAGCTCAGGTGAAAATCTGGAGGCGCTCGTTCGACATCCCGCCTCCTCCAATGGGCCCGGACCATGACTACTACACCATCATCAGCAAGGTGAGTTGCCTGCGGTGCATGCTGATAACTGGTGGGTATATCACACCATTGTTGGCTCTGACAAAGACGTTTCACCAACCAGCAGATAAGTGGAATCAGTGGTAATGTTTGACATGTCTGCTGACATCACACCTGCACACACACACACATTGGTGACGTAATCTTTACTATAGACAGAGCACTAATGCTGTTACCCAATATCATGAAAGGAAGTTAATATATTATCGACCACAGGGTTCAAAGTTCAGGCATGTTAGGAACAAATAAAGTGTCTCTCGGTCTCACCAGAATAAAAAAAAATGTGATTCATTTTTTATTTTCTTCCTACTTTTAATGTCCTATTATTTCATCCAGTGTCTGATATTTTGTATTATGTTATTGTGATAGTCCAGGATATTGAACCTGCGTCACAAATTTCATTTATTTTTTGCTACCTGTGACATTTACAATATTCTGTATATTGAGTCATTCATATCAAAAACTTGTGTGTGGTTCATCAAAATATTCAGTGTTTTTAATTCTGTTTTTTTTATTTTTCCATATTGTCTATCCTTGAAATCCATGCTCACAATACACAAGTGTCTGTTGAGCTCTTAAAAAAAGTCAAACCCAGACTTTGCTGAGATATCACCGACTGCTTGTTGGAACAATCGACCAGGTGAACACCTCTGTTCAAATGTCCCTTCTAGGATCGGCGCTACGCAGACCTGACCGAAGACCAGCTTCCTTCCTGTGAAAGCCTCAAGGACACGATCGCTCGTGCGCTGCCTTACTGGAACGAGGAGATCGCCCCTCAGATCAAACGTGGGAAGCGTGTTCTCATCGCTGCTCATGGAAACAGCCTGAGAGGAATTGTCAAGCACTTGGAGGGTGAGTGACATCTAAGGTCATCGAAGGTGATAACAATACTGCCCTAAAATCTCTGGATTTGAACAAGCATTTTGAGTAAACCTCTCTGCTCTGAAAATGAGGACATTGTTTCATGAAGCCTCATGAGTCCATCACTGCCGTTTACTGAATTGGGAGCAAATCTATGCAGTAATAATATTAGGTCACCCAATGAAAAACCCTTCTGCATCTTCATGGACTGTTGCATATCTAGAACTGAACCTATAACTGACCTTTCATAAGCGAAATATTTCTCCTACCCCGTGTAGGAATGTCAGACGAGGCCATCATGGAGCTCAACCTGCCAACCGGGATTCCCATCCTCTACGAGCTGGACAAAAACCTGAAGCCTGTGAAGCCCATGCAGTTCTTGGGAGATGAGGAAACTGTGCGCAAAGCCATGGAGGCCGTCGCTGCTCAGGGAATGGCCAAGAAGTGAAAAACAGCCAGTATCTAATGTAGTTAAATAAGGGATATCGTGGGTGTCAATCCACTCTGCGTATAATATAACTGGAAGATCAAATAATTTTACTTAACTTAAAAAGACCAACAGATAATGAAAATCAATTTTAATCAAAAATGATTTTAATAAAATGTAATTTATTTTCTTATTTATTGTTATTTTTAACTCAACCCAAGATATATTTTACTCTCACCAGTGAGAGCTATTTTTCACACATTCCATTCACTGTAATGTTACAAGGAAGTGGCATGTCTTTTAAGTCTTTAATCGGTGAGGAATGTAGCAACGTCCGCCATGTGCATGTTTTTGGCAACCAACCTGTGTGAGCTGTGAGTGAGATTGCTGTCTCTGTCTGTGTGTTTCTCTCGCTGTCGTGTTGAGCTCTGAGCTCAACTACTAGTGTTCTGTTCATTCATCCACCTGTGCCTCCTGCTACACAAAGTAATAAATGTTTGCCTTCAACAAAAGTGCTGCTGTTTTCTGGAATGTTCTGCCAGAATTTAGAGATGATCAATATTGGTCATAACGAAAATGTGTACAATCTTGAGCATATTGTTGGGTTGTTTTTTGTATTGGTTTAAACTGATAGTCATTATTAAATATTGTGGATGTGGTTGGAGGAAAGTATCTTCAAAAATATTTTTAAGCGATTTGGCTGAAACAGATTGTTTGATGATTTGGATGGGGTTTTTATTCCTACTCATAATTATTGGCAATACTAATAATGGACATGGTATATCATTTAAATTACAATTTTTAGTGTTTAGTTCTGTATTTAAATAGATTATCTGCTACCTGTCATTACTAGTATGTCATATAATTATTAAATGAGATGGTCTTTGTTTGTCGCAATGTGGGGAAACTTAATGTGTCACAGCCAATGACAATGTAAAAAAAATTTAAAAAACAAGCGTTGAAGATACACAACTAACATCAGACATTCATGAAGCATTAGCATACTTAAAAACATTTTTTTAAAAAAAGCTTGAAGTCACAAACTATCAAACAACGCACAACAAATACAGTATAAAATACCCATAATATATAAACAAAATCACAACAAAAAATAAACAATTACGATGTCTGAGAAAAATGCCTCAAGTTCTTCTCCTTCAGGGGAGCTTTGATGACTGAAACTACTGCATGTTTAACTTGCTCTTTTCATTCGTTTATTTATTTTGACTCCGTACAAGAATGGGTTTCAATTCTGTTGACGAATAAAGTATGTTATTTACCATCCACGCCACATAGCGGCGGTAGAGCGCACTTAATCCCTCCAGCTCTCTTTGTTGTCACTCGTTACGTCGGAGCTTCTGCTGGCGGGAGGAAATGTCGTTGGTCTTTCAATGTTTTCCCTCTTGGTTATGGTGATAGATAGACTTCTTACTTCTCAAAATGAGCAATGCAACACGAGACCAAGAGCGCAACTGGTAAGAATCGGTCCGTATATTTCTGTTTTGCTCTGAGTGACGTTTGTCCACCTCTGTGGCGGTAATAACCTAAAGCCGCGATGTGTACAACTTCCTGTGTCATTTTGCGCTGCTATTGATGTTTTAACTCCTAGAAATTAAACTAAACGAAGCCTCGCGAATCACTATAGTATTATTTCCCCTTCCACTTGGACAAAAAAAGGTTAATTACTCGATGCTTTCATTCGCATGATCTCGGTATCTAGAGCTTAAATGGGCATTACAAGACGTATTTGAGGTCTGTTATTAATTTTTTTGTAGTGTGGACTATTAATAGCCTTTGACATGTTAGTTATACAGTGGAATCAGTGCAACAACTTTGAGTTCGAATAATAAATAAATAAATATTTAACCCGCTGAATATTTAACTGACAAAGTCTAGCAACTGTGTTCTTTACTGTCTCCATGTACCTCCTCACTAACGACACTTTTGGTTCCAGAAGTGTCAGTGTTGGTCATGTGATTTCTCCCCAACAAACACACGCCTCAAAGCGAGACTTCATGTTCACACCCACTTTTCCCTGACACAAGCATCGAAGTGGCGCGTTACCTCGCTCATCACTACTAAATGGCCTGAACGACAGTGCAAATTTAACTAGTCTGCCGTTTCATGGAACTTTCTCCTGCCTGATCGCAAGTGGATTATTCATAAATATTTTTTCTTTCAGTGAAGGATCTGGCACTGAAGCAGCCTCCCTTGCCCACGGGAAACATATTTCCAGAGACTCCAGTGAGACTTTCTCAGGACTCGCCTCTCATTTTACCTTCATTGGTCCAAAGGATGCTCCCACTGCAGAGTCCTGATCAGTGCAATAAGAAAATAACAGCCAGCTGCCCACACACCATGGGGTCTATGCTGTCAACCGCCACGTCTGGTGACAGTCCAACTGCTCAAGCAAAAAAGACAAACTATGTGTCAGATGCAGAATCAGCCAGAGTTCAGACTTTGAATGGTTGTTCCTCAACTGCCACTCACTCAGTGCCTCAAAGGAAGGATTTAAACAAGTCATGTGACAGAAGGGACCTTCCTACCCAAGCTTCTGCTGGACCGAAGTCAGGGGTTCACAAGTGCTCTGCTTATAGAAGAGATTCAACAAAGGTATTTTTATTGCCTATTGTGTATTCAACCCACTATTCAATGTGATTTTAAGAGAAACAATCATATCTCACGTCTTTCAGGACCGGAAACATTTGCAGACGGCATCACCCCGTAGTAAGTTTATTCAATTATTTTTTACTTTGTAAAAGTCAATTCACTGACTTTTGATTTTATATATATATTTATATAAAATAATTGGTGGGTAAGTTGCTAAACTGTAAAATGCAATTGGTGTAGTATTGTGGCTTTATCAAACAATTACAAAAAGTTGTTTAGCACAAACACAGAGCTTTGTATTTTAGGTATGTCCCAACAATGGTGTCTTTTAAGCAGTGATTGTCGAGTTTCTTTTAGATAATTTGTGACAGAGCAGTTGCAGCTGGAGTGAAAGGGAATCTCTAAAGGACCATAATGAGACCTGCCATGATGCGTGGTTTAGAGACAGTCCTACCTGGGATGGGTAATTTATCAGGGAAGAAAGTCTTAAGAGCCTCGCTTCTCCTTCCTCTTTATTTAATTCAGACAATAGGAGTTAACCGATTACACAATCTGTTGGCGCCCTTCAAGGACGTTATAGTCCTCTTTTCATTAAATGTTTCTTGTTTTCCAGCTGACACACTACCAGTAATGTCTCGAATTCTGATTCACATGATTTGAACACAAGGTTTATGCATTTTGATTGCATCATCTTGACCCCAACTGTAATATGTAATGAATTTTTTTCAAATAATTTTTGACTTTCCTGCTCTCAGGCCATTGGAAAGAAGTTCTTTTTCCATTTTGCTTTTTCTTTCAACAGGTGCTCCTTTACATTGCTCATCCCAGAAGAGGCACAGGGAGGTGACGGACCAAAATCACAGTTCCAAAAAGAAACGTCTTCATTTTCCAAATACAAGACCTGTGAGTCAGGCTTTGGATGTGTCGCCAAGATTCACATTAGAGGACTCCAAGTTTTCCCATGAACTTCACCTGGCCAAGGATAACTTCCCGCTACAATGTGGGGTGAAGCAGATGTTTTCCTGTTCTGCTCCCAATTCTTGTGTTCGGATCACAGAGAAAAAGCAAACTGTGAAAACAGAGAGAGAAGAATTAAAAGAAAATCATGGACAGAAATTTAAAGTGGAGAAGTCTTCTAAAAAGTTTTGCACTTCGGACAGAACATCAGACAAATGGACTTGTGAACTTTCTCGTCCAAAGAGTTTTACAGCAGATCGAAAGAAGTCATCCCACAAACTCAGGCCACTGAAGTTTGACGCCGAAGACGAGCTTTTTAAGCCAGATATTGTCATTTGTCTTAAGAGGGTAAAGCCTCCTGGTGTTGATGTCGTCCCGGCCACGGCAGAGAAAACCTCTTCAGCTACCCAGATGACAAGTTCACATCACAGCAGTATTCAATCACCGTCTCACAGTCCCAACGACTTTTCAGTAATCGAATCCACATCTGCCCACACTACAAAAAAATCAACTGCCAAAGCGCTTGACTTGTCAAACTCAGTGCCTTACCCATCACTAAAGGAGATAAAGTGTGAAGATGAAGTGTCTGCCGTGGGAAGTAGACTCAAAAACAACTCTGAATCTTCATGCAAGAAAGTGAAGGATGAAAAAAACTACGAGCTACACAAATGTAAATCCAACATTTCTGGGGATTTGAGTGGGGATGGCCAACCAGTTCCTCCTCATTCAGATGTCTTTAAAAACGAGAGCTCTTTCAAGACACAAACGGATGAGAGTGATGTGGATTCCATTGACTTTGACTTGTCATTAGATGTTTGTTCAATTCATAGTTCCAACAGTAGTGAGGATGAGCCTCTCATCACACTGGAGGAGTTAATGAGAGGCCCCAACCAACCTACAAAGACAACAGAAGAAGATGCTGGGCCGAGAGGTTCAGGACAGGAAAGTTCTCAACCGAGTGAAGTAAGTTTTTTGTTCAGTTTTTTTACATTGCACCTCGATTGAGTTTTTATTAATGAGAAAATGCATAACTAAGATACTAATAGAAGATAACTAATTCTACTGTTGCGTTCTGCAGGAGCTGTTGCCAGCCAGCACAAAGAGTATTTCATACTTGAACAGCCTTGATCAGATGCTTAAGGATATACACATCAACAAGAAGTTTGTTCGGTTTTTAGCCTTTGCTTCAGTGAAGTTACGCTTTATCTCCAACTTGATCTGGCGTTTCCTTGCTAGAGCTAAAGACACAAAAATGGAGCTGCTGACTGAGTGCGCCAAGGGGCTGGAGATGGCTGAACATGAAGAGACCAAGGAGAGCCAAGAGGGGAACATGACTGCTGAACAAAGGTTGGCTTTTTTCTATTTTGCAGGACCATCTTGGAATGATTGTTCATAAGAACAGTTTTAATCTGTTTGGCTCTCTCTTCATGCTTGAAAGCGTGCAATCTTATTCTAAGGCACCATGTCTGAAACATACTCCTCTGTTCTTGCACAATCAGTGCACTGTATTTCTCACTTCACTGTTCCTTACGTGATGAAGCTTTAGTCTCATCTAATCGCTCACTCCAATATTTACTTTGGTTTCTACAACAGAGAATTCCTGCAATGCTACTCACTGGTGACAAGCACATTCAATGACACCCCTCCTGGAGAAAATGTCTTCTTTGTGGAGAAGTTTGGCCGAGTCTTTAACCAGGACACTCTTCAACTCCGAAAGCACTTAATCAACCCAAAGGGAATTCTGCAGAAAATCTTTGTCTGGTGAGACTAATATCCCAATTTGGAGTTGAAACACTTCTTCTAACGGTCCTCTTTCAAGTAGTCGATTTAGTTACTGAAACTTGAATTTCCTTTGAAGGAAAAGTGACGTTGCACCAGCAGCAGACCTTCCACGTCTGAATTATTAATTGTGTTTTAATATTGGAGACAGGAAGTCCGTGCTGAATTGAAAAAAACAATTTCAGCTTTTATTTCTGATAAATGATTGTCCTTCAGGTCTGGTGCTGCCCAACTGCGACTCCACTTGAACACTGGCTTGCTCCAAGAAGCATATAATTCCCAGGATCCATGTCCAACTGAGGTTAACCTTTACCTATTTAAGGTAAGTACACCTGCAAGCTGAGATTCATAATAACCTCTGTGTGATCTTGGTAATCCTAGCTCAGTCTTCTCTCAGATGATGTCTGTCCACACCGAAAGGATGGTGTCAGATAATATACTCCGCGAACTCTGTGGCCTCGCTTGCACTGCCGCACGTCAGACAGGTGCATTAGTCATTTTTGCGTTTCTGCCTTTTGATTTTCATGAAGTGATTCAACCTTTTTTGTCAACCGTTTCTCAGTGCAACATGGAAACCAGCAGTTTAAAGTGTGGGTGCCCTCTTTGGCTGAAGTGACACTGGTGGTGTTGAACATGGGGGTTGATTTCGTCACACTTTATCCATCTGAGTCTCTGCAACCTCAGTTCACAGAAGGGGACTTGCTGTAAGTTTTGAAAATTGTTTGATACAAATGTTTTGTGTTCATTTACTTGTGAACTTTGTAGCGACTTGATCTGCAGTGAAGGTCCTTCCAGCACCAGTGAGCAGAAGGTCTTCCCTCTGCACAACTGTGACAATGTGTTTAAGGTCAGAGGAACTTTAAACCCTACTTTTGGTCTGTATACTGAGATTGCAACTGTCTTATTTTTGCAGTACCTGTCTGTCTGTCTGGGCCTGTGTCCACAAGTGTACAGTGATACTGAGCTACTGTTGTTGCTAACAGTGGTGAGCCGGATCGGGCTAGATTCTCACTACATCCTCCAGTCTAGAGTGGAACTTTATGCTCTACTGTATAATATTCTCAACAACCTCAGGGAGTGGGATGTCATGGTATGTGTTTTTTTTTTCCCGACGACAATTAGAGTGAGAACCATAATCTCCGATACAATTCTTCCTTTGTTAGCTTCCCAGAATATGCTTCTCACTGACTGATCTGACTGATGATCACCGCAACATGTGTTTACTGGTTCAGATGCTTCCGGACAGCACGCGTGGGAGGTGTGTTTTTTTTTTTTTCTCTTTCGGAGAGCACATCCTCATCATAAAGCTCTTTCTGAATAAACATTTTTCTTTTTATTTGTGCAGAGAACTAAGCCAACATCTGAGTATGTCCATGATCTCCAAGTTATTGGATGGGACCTGTGTGTACAAAGTTACAGACAGGGAGTTTCAGGTAAGTGAAGTCACTATGTGAATGGATGTGTTTGAGATTCCTGTCTAGAATAATCAGGTTTTTGTTATTGTTTTGTGTTTTATAGTTGGCTGACCTCTGCCCGTATCTGCCTAAAATGCGACCCTCCAGCATTCTCAAAATGAAGTTAGAATCTGTCAAAAGCGATGAAATAAAAGCAGATGACCCCACCTATCTGGACCAAGAGGTAATCAACTTTGCTTTGTCGCCACAAGAGGAGAGCATTTCCCATTTGAGTTTGATGCTAATCCATCTCATGTCTCTCAGTCGTACTACCTCTGCTACAGCCTTCTCACCCTGATGAATGAGGTTTCTAATTTCCTGCACTTCCCATCTCATCAGAAGGTACGGAGTACATTCTACGTGTGCTATAAAATGAGGAAAATGAACCTATTTTTATAACAATAACAAATTTATTTAACTTTTGGCCTTAACTCTCCACCATGACATTTTACATAGCAGAGTTTACTCCAGGATTTTCAGACCTTATTTATAGTACAATAGTGCCATTAGTTGTTCCTGAGAGTAGTTGCTACTCAGAGTCACGGCATGTTTATTGAGCCATATTATGATCGTAACTAAACTTGTGTTGTATATGTCGTACATTAAACACTGTCGGAATCATTATAATTAAGCACATCTGAGAACATAAGACATATTGGTGATGTGGAAATCCTCGTGTGAACAAGTGAGTGGGACAACAACCGCGGTAGCTCTGCTCCAGTTCTGGTGGGCTTCTGTGCCGCGCCAGGTTACACACGGACACGATCTGAGGCTGGAAAAACCAGAGTACTTCAAACCATGTTCAAACAGTGTGGTTTTCCTTTGTTGGATCTTTACAAAAAAATCAACATTCCGAAGGTGTGCCAGCTCTTACTCTGCCATCATTTTTACACGTAGTAACCATCATTTTTACACGTAGTAGGAATCCAACGCAGTGACAACGCATTGGATTTCTCCCCGTCTGCTTTTACCTGATATTTCCATTCACAACATAGTTCCTCCAACGCCTCCACTGTCCCTCCTTGCCATGTGGCCATACCATATGAGTCTCCCTAAATTGGTCTCCCAAGTTCTTCACATGAGCTGTCCATCTGATACTCGGTGTCGATGACAGTACCTTCATCACTGGTACTTTGAACTCTTCCTGCCTAGAGTTTCTAACCCCAGAGTGGACAGTTAAATTTCCTACTGCGGCTGTTGTGAGCCTAAAGACAGGACAGAGGAAAACGTTTTTGTAACTTTTGTTAAGTAAAACACGGTGAGAATATGAAAATGGCTTTATTGTACTATGACATCCTATGGCATGTTTGTGATTTTTCTTTCTTTCTTCTGTCATTTTATTTATGTTATGTTTTTATGTATCGATTGGTCAATATAAATCATGGAAGTGGAGAATGTCTTGGTAACTTGTTTATGGAAATATAGGAACTATTTTACGGTATTCATTAGCTTTTAATGTCTATCAGTTTCTTTTGTAGTGTTGCTTTGACCTCACTATGGCCATATAGATACAGGAAAAGGGCTCTTCTGATTTCTTTAGCAACTGGATATTTTGAAGAATCTTGAGATCTATGTTCGCTGAAGTGTTTTCCACGGTGCTGCGCCAAAGCTTTTGCTTTTTTTTCCATGTAATCATTTCTTTGCTGCATTTACAGGAGCAACTACTGATTCTCTGCCATGATCTGGAGAGGTATATTAAGTGTGACATCAGAGAGAACAAGACATGTCTCTACAGGAGCAGGGCAAGTGCCATCTTGATTTCACATACTGTTGAATCACTCAACCTCACTTCCGAAACAGTCACATATTGCTAATATACACAACTAACTGGGATTTTATGAGTATGCTTGTGTAAGTCTGTTCTCTGAAGTGTGCAATAGAACCTACCTAAATGTGCCGCGGTGCGTACAGAGTTCAGGGTCTTTTCATCAATGAACAAATAATAGTTAACCATTGGTCTTTGTTTTCATCGGGAGCTGCTCAAGAAATGGATGTGTAGCTGGACAAATGTGTTGACTGAGGCCCAATATTTGCAATTAAACTTGTAATTTAAATTCCCTGTCTAACACACTTAGACCACTTTTAGTATAGTAAGTTAGTAATTATTTTCATTTTACAGCTGAAACTCAAGTAGGAAATAGCAACTCTTTCTTGTGTGTGTAAACTTCAGTAGACAAGTTGTCATTATTTGCTGTGTTGATTCATTACATAAAGTTCTTCGTAATGCTGATCTAATTGCATAATCCCTCACAAGTCAAATAACTTATCCTCTTGTTTGTCCAGGTCAAAGACTTAGTCGCCCGGATCAGCACTAAGTGGCAAATGCACCGCCGGGCTACCAAGCCTCTCAATGTACAGTATATATATGTGTGTGCATGTTTGGAATAAATAAAATTAATGATAGGATTATTAAAATTCTGCTCTGCAGGACAACCTGTATGACTACTGGCTGCCCATAGCCATGGATCAGCAGGGAGGCAGCATCAAAGAGGAGGATGACATGGATCCTGGTGAGGGGAATGAGATGGAGGAGAAACCTGCTGCAGGAGAAGAGGAGAGCCACTCTGCGCTTGAAAAGAATGAAGTGAATGCACAGCAGGAAATGCCGCCAAGTGACGGGACGTCCACTGGAGCCGAGTGTACAGCGTGTGTGGTGGGAGATTGCTGAGCTTCACAATGGATCTCGACAAAAGCAGCTGCTTTTTTACAAGTGTATTCATTTTCTAAATATTTTATATTCACTTTCATTTTGCAAAATGTTCATCTTTTTAACACTTTATCGCCACATCATGGCTGATGTAAATAAAAGTTATGTATACATTTGTTGTTTTGCAGACCAGAATCCTGTTTGTTTTATCCACTAAGACTCTCAGGGGATTTGTTGTCGCACATTTTGTTCTACTCTTGTCATCAATTTGATTAAATTATTGAATAATTTTAGACTGACTTTTCTTCAGTTGTTTACATACCACACTGCTTGCACACAGATTTTACTTGATAGGTTGTTTACAAATGCTGTAGACTAAAAATGCCGTTTAAATAAATTGATCCAATTATATATTTGTAATGTAAAAAGATGAGATATGCTTTCCAATTTGGGCTCATTCGACAAGCCGCAATAATCGAGTCAGGCTGCCACGATTTCGAAGATCGTTCCACTCCGTCCCACTTTCGCCGGGTTGCCAGGCAACAGCAGTCAGGTGACTGTCTGCAGACAGAACATGGCTGACCTGTCAGAAGACCAATGAGGGAAAGGAAACATTTAGCATAATCGATCTTGTTTTTTACGTCGTTTGTCGGCACATTTGACAACCGTGGACATATTCTGAACAGAGGTATTCAAGGTAAGCGAAGAATACTATCCTGTTTTGACTGTTGCGTCACTCGGGGCGCGTTTTATTAAGCGGAAGCTCGCGTTGTTTTGTGGTGAGCTAAGTTAAGCTAGCTTGTAGCCAAACACTGGTTTTTCTTTTCCAGAGTTCAAAAAAAGCGTGCACTTGTAGACAATACTGACACAACTTTTCTCTTGGATGTTTCAAGTCATAGATACATGTATGCGTCCGCTTGAACTGAAATGAAATCTAACCTAATGCTTGACTCATTGGATTGGAGTGTAAATGTAACATTTCCACACGCGTAGGTTTAAAAGTAATATGCTGCTTCAAACGTGGATGTCTTTTTATGCCTTAGTGTTGGAAATATTCACGGGAAATTGCCAAAGCCTTTATGTGGCATGAGAACATCTTCAGGGGGTCCATTACCATGCTTTAAAACCAGAGTTGTTTTTCGGTCGTCAAACGACATCGATCATATTATTATGTTGGATATTTCACTCTTGTCTACATTCCATTACAGTCATCGAAACGCTGACTTTTATCGCGCTGTACGACGTGTTAAGTAATACATCTGTATTTCACTAATGATGGGTCCATACAACTACCCCTTATATAAGGCAAGTGGCTGGAAATATCGCATCATATAGTCAACAATATTTTATTTCCCTTCTGCCAAAAAACAACTACGACTCAGATTTAGTTGTCAAGAACCTGTTGAAGTCACAGCTCACTGCTGGTTTCTTTTCTTTTTTAAACTCATGTCATGCCAATAAAGCAAGGCTTTCATGCCGCCTGAAGCCACAAGTCACATGCCATAATTAGGAGAAAAAAACATCAGTTGTGTACAGATCTCTTCAAAACTGCTGTTCATTATTTTGTAAATATTTCTGACAGTCCCTTTTTCTAATCTTTTTGTTCTGCTCTTTGGTTTAACAGTGTTTTCAAATGAATCTGTCGCCTTTAGATTTCAATATATTGCATCTTTCGCTGAAGCTATATGCTCAAATATATATTGTGTCTGTGTGTGTGAAATGAAATAGTGAGAAGTAAAACAACAAAAGCATTCTGATTCTTCTGAGTTAATATGAAAAATATGAACTGGAGAATTAAGTATATGAGGAAAATCTAATCCGCATTTTAGGTACGATGTGACGTTCCCTCTTAAAATAGTCTCAATACATCTAGAAGGAGATGTCTTTGACTCAGGTGTATAAATAATTTAACTACAATATGTTGTAACTCATTCAAGTGATTCATGTGACTCATTCATTCAATGAAATCTGCTTACATAATTTTTCTGTTTTTGCAGATGAGCAGATTGCCGGATGGAATGCCAAATGGTCCCAGCCGGAACGAACACACCGGGAAAGATGCACAAATCTGGGAAAGGCCCTGGACACTTGAAGAGATGCGGCAGAGCAGTGATAACTGGTCTCTGGCTGCTGACGCCGGTGTAAGTCTTAACATTTTTGTTTGAAACCGACACAATTTCTTTCTTCCAAAGTAACTGTGAGATTATTCCTGCTTGTCTTTTGTCTCCCTAGCTCTTTCTCTTTCTTCAAGATTTCTCACAGAGGATGCTGTCAAAGACGCATGACATCGAGAAGCAGCTGGACAGTCTCATCCGTGACACCAAGGCCACTGATAGCTGCTTGCAGTCTGTCTTCAATGACTTCCTCATGCTTTCCAATACACAGTTTATAGAAAATGTACAGCAGTTCTTTCTTTTTCAGTCACCACCATTCTGCTGTTGTCTAATGTTTTTTTCCAACTTCTGCCATAGAGGGTCTACGATGAAGAGGTGGAAGAGACTGTTCAAAAGACGGATGTTGCGGATAATAAACCCGAACAGGTATTTGTTGAAAAGCTCCGATTTTCTTTTACTGTTCCAAAACATTTTCCTTTTTCATTTAGAAAACCAGAGAGCAGAAAGAGGCCGAGTTGATTCCCAAAATGCAGGAAGCGGTTTCTCATGGATTGAGAGTTTTGGACTCTGCCTTTGAGCACCTGGACATAAAAGCAGGAAACTCTGACTCGGAGGATGAGGAGGTGACCGACCGAGTTGAGGCCATCTTGGAGCCCAAGGTGCATTCTTCATTTTAAGGAGATGAAATTAGGATCAGCCTATTTTCTGAATGGCACCCAACCACATGAATGTCATCCTAGGACCTCTACGTGGACAGACCACTGCCATTCCTGATTGGTTCGCGGGCGTTCATGGATCAGGATGACGTTGGACTCGGTGACCTTTCAAGTGATGGTAGCATTGTTGTTTACACTCTGGTCCTTCTTGATTTGTACCTCACTTCTGTGTATGTCTCCCCAGAAATGTCGGTTGATAGTGATCGAGACAGTGTGATTGAGAGTGAAGAGGGCAAAGACGCAGATGTAAGCATTTTTTGGTTGTGCCTGTGCTGTATTTTCTGATGTTTTCGGCCAAATAATCTTTTTAATGGGCGACTGGAGTAACTGTTGCAGCACGCCAGCGTGAAAACACGGCCTTTAATACATTCAAGTCTATCACAGGTCACATGACAAAGCAGGAGAAAAACCTTACATTTACAAAGAAAGACCTGCAGAATGTCCCCAGTCTTTCGAAGCCTATAGGAAGCTGATCTTTGCACTCTTTTCCCACAGCGTTCCGATGATGACTTGAGTCAGGAAGAAGACGAAGTTCACCATAATATCAAAAAGGTAAAATGCATTAAGTGGTTGTTGTTGTTTTTATAATAAAAGTTCTCTTTAAAACTTTTCCAACCCCTTAGAAGTCTTCGTTAATGAGTTTTGAGGAGGATGAAGAGGACGAGGATTCTGACATATTTGGAGAGTCTGACAAAGAAGAGGATGACACAAAGGTGGGCGGAGCAATGGATGCTTTGTTTTCACAGAGTGCATCCATTAGAGAGCAGTGAGCAACATGGCTGCTGTTGTGCCCTGACGTATTATGATTGCTATTGCTGAGCCATGCAGTATTAAATGTGTGTGTGTGAAGTTATTGGAGAGTTGCAGACTGAGAAACATGACTTCCTTTTTAGTGACTCTGAAAACGCCTTTCTTTTCACTTAGAACACAGGCTCGTCCTCTTTTGCCGATGAGCTGGCCGCACGCATTAAAGGTGAACCAGTGAAGAAAACCGAAGGCGATCGTGCCTGTAAGTTCAAAATACACTCATTATCACCTTTTTGTCCGCTTGTTTTGTTTGTTTTTTTTATTTCAAATTCAAATTCATTACCATCAATTCAGCCAATGCACGGCTGCATGATTAATGTTGTTGTGGCCATCTTCAAGCATTGACTTCTAAGAAGAAAAGTAAAGGCAGGAAAGAATCCAAATCTTCAAAACAAGAGGGTAGGACGATCACTTCATTGGATGTTTTGTCCTGCATTTCATATTTGGTTTTTTTTTCAATTCCTGAGTTGTTGCTCTGTTCCGGAGCATGACCCACTCCCGTTTCTGTTCTGGTTAGCAGTAGCTGTGCACGACGATGACGACAGTGATGACATGTTTAAACCCCCAAAGATGGAGGATGAAGACTTCTCTCCGTTTGGAGGCACGAGTGGTCTCTTCAGTGGTGGCAGAGGCCTGTTTGATGATGATGGCGACGAAGAGGAGGTATATACTTCACACACTTCCAGCTTCAAATGGGACCATTGTGAATTAATAAAGTCGCGACCTCAACTTCAGGGGGACCTTTTCTCCGAGGCACCCAAACCTACCCGTCACAAAGAAGAGAAGTCCAGTAACGGCAGTGTCAGAAGCACATCTCAAACTTCAGGTCAGTCTTTTTTTTGGGGGGGGCGGGAGAATGACCCCACCTTTATGTACTTTTCAGTGTAACCTCAATTTGTTTCTCTGTTTTTTAGAATCTGTGAAGTCTGTTAAGAAAATCCCGCCTGGTGCTGTTTCAATATTTCCAGGTATGACAAGTATGTATTTTAATATTTTTTTAAATATTTGTATTAAACTTCTCATTATTACAGATAACGGCCTCTTTGGTTCAGGGAATGACTCAGACTCCCTAGAGAGTAAAGATAACGGATCTCCGTCAACAAAGTCCTTTTCCACTTCCAAGATGACCCCTTCCCTGCCCAGCACTGGAGGTGGGGGTATCGCCGGTGGTCTGTTCGATGATGAAGAGGATGACAATGATTTCTTCAGTGGCAAAAGCACGAAACAGTCAGCTTCCTGTAAGTATAGGATGTTTTTTTCTGTTTCCCACTTCATGTTTGTACGAGGTCTTAACTTGTTGTGAGTCACTCCAGCTGGAAACGACAAGCAAAGGAAGACGGTCGATCTGTTTGCTGAGGATGATGAAGACGGGGATATATTTGGGGAAAAGAACAAAGCAGCAGCTCTGACTAAGAAGGCGCCTGTGGAAGAGCAAGTGAAACCATCTGAGAAAAAGGTAGACATGCTTCATACCACTTTAAAACTGCTGTTACTGATCAAAGTACGTTGTTACGTCTAGATGCCGGCGGGGGCCATATCAATCTTCGGGCCAGGAACTAAAAGCTTGATCAGCGAGGGTCTGAAGAGACGGAGCACATCTGCCAGCGAGGAGTCTGAGAAGTCTCAGGAGGTAGTAATGAAAGTCTTTCTCCTTTTACTGTCTGGTCGGATTCAGCCGTCATTACCAGTGGATGATGTCTGTGTCTAAGCAACGTCAATCCACCTACTTATGTTATCTATTTCAAACAGTTGATCTTCATTTTGCCCTTTAAGGAAGACTTAAACCTTGACCTGTCAATTCTTGAGTTTCTTTTTTGATTGAGATATTTGCCATGTTTATATTGTTGCTGCTGGTTCAATGACACAGGCTCATTCATGGCATTCAACCATTCTTCTTCAGTGCTTCAGGTTCAAACTTTGGGAAGAAGCTGTTCCTGTGACGGGAGGTTCTGGTCTGGATGGACCAACTGATCCACACAGATTGTGTGATAGCAAATACAGCAAAATGTCATTATTTTTGTTCTTGCTTCTCAGAATGGCCTTGCCCCTGGTATTGCGAAGCCTGTCAAGCAAGAGACCAGCGGACTCTTCTCTGATGATGACGACAGCCAAGTGAGACTTTTGACTTCTGTGGTCTGACAAAGAATCGCTCGATCAAACTGGTGTTCAAAAAGGACACTAAAATATTTGCTCTTGACATATGAAACATTTACTCTCATCGTTACTATGACAAGAGATTGTCTTTTGTGGCCCATTAACATCCCTCCCTGCAGATCTTTCCGTCGGTCGCCAAGAGCCATTCAAAGTCTGAATCTTCAAGTCAGAGGAAAGGCAATAAGCCTCCGCCGTCGTTATTTGATGATGAAGATGAAGAAGAGGTAGCAAAGCGTTGTTTATCATTTTTGCGATCCAAATGAGCATCGCCTCTTTAAGTCATTTTTTTTTGTCATTTTAAGGATCTATTTGCTTCAGCTGCCAAATCTAAACCAAAGCCTCAAGATAAACCTTCAACCACACAAAGCAGTAAAACTGTGTCCAGCTCCCTCTTCAGCGATGATGAGGTACGTGGACTGACAAAAGATGCTTTATAAGCTCAGAAATATGCTCAGTTGTGCTGTTGAAACGGCAGGACCAGTGGTTGAGCTCCAGCTCTAGTGCCGTCAAACAGGAAACCAAGACGGCAGGAATGAAGTCGAGCGTGAGCGCCCCGTCGAATCTGCCCAGTGCAAAACCGTATCCCAAGAGCAGCCTCTTTGATGAAGACGATGATGATCTGTTCGCTCCGACCAAGGAATCAAGGTCAGAGTCCATTGGATTCTTAGAATTATTGCGTTCTGCGATCTTAACAAATATATTTTAATCGTTCTGTCCCATTTTGTTATTCAGTCAAAGCAAGCCTCATAGAGTTGCTCTACTGTTTGAAGACGAAGATGATGAAGATCAAGGAACACTTTTTGGCATAAAACCTACTGCACATTCTCCAGCAGTACCTGCTAAAGTGAGTCCATAGTTGACAATGTCAATGTTTGTTAGGCTGTATTCAATAACTGCCTCTCTTCATCACCACAATCTTCCCACTGGTTAAGTTGTGTACTCTCTTGATTCTTCAGTCCTCTGATCTCTGCACCCTTCCCAAATCTGAGGTGGGAAAAGCTCCTGCACCTGCACCTGAAGAGAAGACTCACGAGGAGAGGAATGTTGCCACCAAGAAACCAGAGAGCCCAGACTTGTCACAAGACACCAGCCAAAGCAAGAAGAAGCCTGTCGGGGCCGTCAGCTTGTTTGGGGGCATCGACATTCTGGCCAAGAAGAAAAATCAGAGCCCATTGGATGGAGATGACGATGACGACTTCCTGTCAAAAGAGACTCCCCCGGCTGATGTTAAAAAAGAAGACAAACCCAAAACAAATGCTCTAAGCCTGTTTGATAATGAAGAGGAAGATGATTCAGACTGGAATGATTCAATATTCAAATCCAGTAAACCTGCAGCTAGAGATATAGTAAAGGTTTGTATTTAAAGAAGCGATTTTAAAGAAATCATTTAATTTTTTTAAGGACATCAGGCAGGGCTGCTGAATGACCAGTCGAGTTTAAAACATGGCTGTCTGGCTGTTGGTAGCAGAGCTTGAAAGGCCTTTGCTATTTTAATCTATATAATTGGTGTTTCTGTGATTGACAGCCTGCAGTGGAGCGTACGACCTTGAGGAGCACTGGTGTTTTCCAGGACGAAGAGTTGTTGTTCAGTCACACGCAGCAGAAGGACAACGACCCAGAAGTCGACCTTTTTGCCACCTCAGGAAAAGCCTCTGTGAGTTCACAGTGATTTGTTGTTTTGTTGTTTATATTATAAACTTGTAATTTTACTTAGATCCGTAGATCAAATTAATTTTAAATGAATGTGGCACTCATTATGAAGAGTATGTGATGTATTTGTACTTGCTTTTGAGCGCCCTTTTGTTTAAAACCCGTTTGTGTTTAGAACTCCAAGCCCAGCACTGTGAAGCCAGCAGCACCAAGCCTCTTCTCAGATGACGATGAGGATGACCTGTTCGCCGCGGTCAAGCCCAAATCTCCACCTCCGGTAGGAGCCAAGTTAAACCGCTTATAACTTTTCATGCTAACGCTCTGCTACTTTGCTAGGTAATTGCAGCGAAGCCCACCAAACCAAATGCTAGTCAAGAGTCTACAGCAGAGGTGAGTTTCTTTTGGCACAAACTAACGTTGCATTAGACCACCAGTGTCTAACACAAAGTTTCTCTTCCATCTTAAGAAACAGACTCCTGCTTCCAACTCTGCAAAGCCCAAAGATCCCTCATCAAGGATCGGAAAACTTCAAGTAATTGTATTTCAACTGTTTCCTGTTAAACACAAACTTATCAATGGTTATGTCAGACTTAAGGGGTTGAGTTATTTCACATCTTAATGTTGTATAGGAAAATTATCTCAGTTATGTAAAGTTACTTAATGAAGATGAAGGATTGTGAGCTGGAAAAGTCCAGTGGATATTTAACTTATTGTTTTTCCAGGCTAACTTGAAGATAGACCCCACCATGTTGCGCCCGGGCTCTGCCCCAACTATGCCAGGGCCTCACTCAATGGATCCCAATTCCTCCTCTGGCGTGTCCAGCTCCAGTCTGAGCCCGAGCCCAGCTACAACTCCCATTGTGGCGCAGGATTGCGGCGTGAATTTTGATTCCCCAATGCCCGTTGCGACACTTCACAGCGCACACAAGGTTGGACTTGGTATCCATTTGAACCCATCTATCTTTGGGTGGTGACTTAATGTCGTCATTTTCTGCAGAACCGGCCTAAAGGGGCAGCCCTGCGGCGGCCGCAGTCCCGGGCGGCCCGGCAGCAAGCAGCTCTGAGATCAATGGATGATAATGAAGAGTTTACTGGGCAGAGTCTAAATGATTCCAACCCCGCAGCTTCTGGATCATTCTCATCCCTTCTGGTCAAAGACCATGTGAAGCAGGGCATTTCACCGGTCTCGGTGCCAACACCAGAATTTCCCACGACACCCACCACCTCTTCCTCGTCCTCTCAGCCTCCAGTCGATGAAATATCCCCCAGGCCTTCTTTACTGACACTGCCAGTGTCCACACATGCTGGAAAACAAGACTCTAGTAAGAACAATACAAACTTGTTGGCAGCTGCTGATGACAATGATCTGTTCGGAGTCTCTGAACCTTCCTCCACCATAAGGACTGCACAACACGCAACACATGCAACAACACCTGCCAGTAGAACAACAGTGTCAAAGAAGGACAAAGAAAAATCTGCTCTTCCGTCCATCTTTGATGACAACATTGACGACCTTTTCCAGAAGGTGAAGCCCAAGGCAGCAGCAAAGGAAACCAAGGCCTCATCGTTTTTGGAAGATGAGGATGATGATGATGACCTCTTTGGGCTGAGCAACAGCTCCACCCCTTCTTCCACAAGTAGCAAAGAAGTCAAGAGTAGCATCAGTTTTTTAAAGCAGGATATTTTTAAGGTCTGTAAAAGCCAGACACAATCACAATGTAAGTTCTTCGCTGAGTGGATGAATGTGTGCCTTGCAGGATGATGTAGCCACCGTGCCTAAAGTCCAGAAGAAGAGCAAGGAGAAGCCCATCGACAGCAGCTTGTTTGACGATAACATCGATATTTTTGCCGACCTGTCTGAGGTGATAAAACCAAAACCCACGTCAAAGACAAAAGGAGAGACGAAGTCCATATTTGATGATGACATGGGTAAGCGATGCTCCAAATTTTTCCAAAAGTAACTATACAGTCCAAAGTAACTATACAGTCTCGTATTTCTCTTTTTCAAGATGATATCTTCTCAACAAGCACAAAAACACCGGTGGCAAAGGCGCCACCTAAGTCGAAGAAAACGTCTCCATCACAGGAGACCAGCACAACTGTTTCAAGCAACATATTCGATGATCCACTTAACGCCCTCGGTGGTGAATGATTGTCCCCTAGTAGCCACTTGTGTACAGTGATTTCTATTGTTGTGAGATAGCTGGAGAATCGAAGAGTGAACAATCTCGCTGTTGTATATTTAAGTATTCAAATCATGTCGACACTGTGTCTTAATTTTTGCCTGACGAAGATCCCAGTCGTCTTTGAAGAGCATATCCAAGGATCACACTGGCAAAAGAACAGATTTTGTAATTATTATCAAATACTGTTAATTGTTTCTACTCATGATAGCACTTTAAAAGCATACCACATGCTTAACCTCAAGGCCTGATGAAATTAACATTAGAATGTTTCCTTTGTTTTCAAGATGTCTGCAGTTTGGCGTTCGCCGTGTCATGATTTCATGCGTATGTGCCATTACATGGTCTTGGAGAAATCAATGTTTACTTGCTGTCTTAGTTCCTTTTTTTTTTTGACAATATTTTTATTAATAAGAAAGTCACTCATTTCTAAACTTTTGCTGTGATAACAGAGAATTCATTTTAATAACTAAAAAGAAACATATTTTACACAATTTGCTGTGTGTGATTTTTTTTTTCCCCTGATGGTGTT
This sequence comes from Synchiropus splendidus, assembly GCF_027744825.2. NCBI lineage: Eukaryota > Metazoa > Chordata > Actinopteri > Syngnathiformes > Callionymidae > Synchiropus > Synchiropus splendidus. Next base: position 10,960,263 of record NC_071342.1, on the reverse strand, counting down.
TTGTATGAATAAATGTCAGTTGTTATGGAAACAGAATAGCTGTTGGAGTTCATGTACAAAGACGTTATGCTTCAGCAAGGCAAGTTTTTATATTGATAATAGTGAGCTAGGCAGGTTTAGAAGCTTGTTCAACATTTAATATTGGTCTAGCAGCTGTAATACAGTTAAGAACTGCACAGTTTTTGCTTAAAAATCGATTGTTGTATGTAGAATGAGTGTTTAAACTGTCCTTCATTCAGCTTTTTGTAGGCATTAGTTCAATAATTTCATTTATATATATATATATATATATTTATATATATATATATATATATATATATATATATATTACACATTACATTATGGCTAATAATGTATATTTTATAGCTGGAGTTAGGCAATAAACACAATCACTTAAAAACCTTAATATTTAAACTAAAATAAATGGTTATTCCTAAAATATATAATGCTGCGGAAACATCTAGCGTTTTTTTCGTTATGATTTCGGCTGTTGTCTTTGAGCTCCATTCTGGCCCCGCCTTTTTCCTCGTCTCCAATTGGCCACTCCGGCTGTCACTCAAAGTCACAAAGGTGTCGCTGAGCCGCCTCTGACAGGTACCATGTCGCCAACAAGAGGTCCGTGGCGTCCCGTAGCACGTCTAGAACCCGTTTTTTCTGTGTCTAGACTCTGAGGAGTTGACGGGGGAAATGCTCCTGGGTTTCGCCATCGACCTTCTCCAGGACGGCTGCAGCGAACGGGACTGGACCGGACCTCATAGCAGCCTGCTAGCTGGCAGTTGTGAAAGGTAGCCATTGTTTGAGTTGTTGGCTAACATGGCAACGGCTACCATCAATAGCAAGCGCGGTGCATCGGTGTGTTTCTCACCGAAAGTCTTGTTTTCACCTACGTTTGACGCTAAAGTGCATTTTCCAATGCGATGAGCAGCGCAGTGGGGATTTATTAGCTCAATTTTAGCCACTGGACCGATGTCAAAACCTCCATTTATCCAATGTGTGTGTTCTAGCATCCCTGTTGTCGGTCATCTGTCTGACACGCTTAAACCAGTTTATTTCAAAGCGTTATAATTCAGGAATATATGAACCTCAATTTAAACATCTTCTTTTGGTGCTAGCTTGCTACCATAACCGTCTTGAAGTCAGTAATGTTGTAAAGAGCTAATCCCGAGTCCGTGAATTTTTCTTCACGAAGACATCACGTTTGGTTTCTGGTTACGTTGCTTTCAACACTATTAATATTAAAACTAGTTAGATGTATCAATGGAACTGCTAAAATGTCGGGCAGTTGAGAACAATGTAATTCATTGGATAGATTCATATATCCACCACAGTCGGTGGGATTCTTGGACTGGTCTGGTCGGTGGCCTTTGATATGGACTTCCAGTTCTGTCACAGCATATATTCCTTATAGAAACATTCTGGTTTCAATGTAGTCACTCAGTCCTCTCACCATTAGGATGAAGATGATCTTTTAAAAGCTCTGCCAGACATTGGACACCTCCCTGCTTACACAACACACCTGATCTTAATGATTCTTTTTTTTCTACACCAGCATTAGTTGTACTGAATGTTTAATAAGAGGTTACACAAGTCTGTTTCCTAGAGTCATTGATGAACAAGGAGAAAAGAAATGCAGTGGCCCCTGTGAAAGATGAACATGAGAATCAGAGAGGAGCTGGAGAGAGTGAGCCAAGGGGTGAACCGTCTGTGCACTGACTCCCTCATAAACAAAACATAATTTATCAGTGCTGCAACTAAGAACTACGACTATTCTCCATCACCGACTACATTAGCGATTAGTAAACTTGTCGGTGTGTACTTGTGCAGGTTGATGAACACAGACATTAGTCATTAGAAGACTTAAAAATGCATGTACATTTTCAAGCACTAGTTTTATTGCTTGAATTACATCCATATGGACAGTGGATTGAGTCAACTACACGACTTGTTTTGAGTGTAGTGTTGAGTGTAGTGTTGGTTCACACTTGTTTTAGTGTCGACTAATAGTTGTGATTTTGTATGTATTTGGAAGCCTTGTCATTTATATAAAAGTTTAGATGAGTACTGTTCAAGTCTTTCCAAAATATTGGGGGACTTAAGTTTCTTCATTGAGGTTTGTTATGTGAACGTTTGATGTTTACAGATTCATGCATATCTTTTTATTTCCAAATTTGTTGGCTTTATTTTGACTGATCTTTCATCAAGTTTTTGTTCTTTCCCCTCAGTGTGATGTCACGGCATGAAGACTGACAGTTAAGCAGAGTCCTTCGCCCCTTCCGCTGAGATAAGACAGTTTTCCCGATATTCTTCAAGACTATGTCAAGATGACTGACCGAAAGGAGCCACCCTTCTATAATGACGACAGATTGGGAGCTTTTCACTACAAGCTTCCTGTCTACGACACAATGGAGCTCTTCATAGAGACTTTGACAGGGACCTGCTTCGAGTTGCGTGTTTTACCTTACGAAGCGGTCGTTTCAGTCAAGGCAAAGATACAAAGGCTTGAAGGTAAATATTTTCCTAGTGTGCTGGGTAACTATCGAAGTTGATGTCAAACATGTTCCTATCATAACTTGGTCCAACATAGAAAAACAGACTCATCCTGAGGAAATTCCCCATGGCATAGGTCCGCCTGTAGAGGGCAGAATGATATCATATTTACAAGGGATATGTCTGTTCACTTCACCTTCATGTCATCCAATTATAGTATTCTCCTCCTAACAGATCTTGGTCATCCTTTTCCTATCTCTGTTTAGGAATCCCTGTCGCCCAGCAACACCTTATATGGAACAATCTGGAGCTTGATGATGAGCACTCGCTACATGATTATGGGTAACTCTCCTTCTGTTTTTTGGACATGGTCGGGGTCAAGATGCATGGAAATTGTCAGTAGAATAAAATACAGTAATAACTGCTGGAGTTAAACCTCAGTGCTTGGTGGTTATTGGTAGCATTTTGTATTACTACTGATTGACACTTACATGGTGTAACATTGATCGTCAATATATTTACCTTTGCAGCATTGCAGAGGGCTGCACTTTGAAACTGGTGCTGGCGATGAGAGGCGGTCCAATTAACACCAGAAGAGGTGAGTAGGAATAAGGTTTTTTTTTTTTTTTTTTTTTTTTTTATAAAGGAAATTAAAGTTACGCCACCTGCACTGGCCTATTAGAGGTTTTTCCATATTCATGTATGCTGGCCAGCTCTCTCATTTAGTGTTATTTATACAGCACTTTTCATTCACTAAGAGGCTGCTGCCCTCCAAAAATGAAATTGGGTCACACAAACACCGAGGGATATGAGAGTGGTGTAGACTATTTGATGCTCTACACTTGAACTAAGTCACAATGAGCAAATCAGCCCTAATAAACCTAATCCATTAGATTTATGAATCCATTTTGTCTTTTGATGTTCTATCTGGATTGATTTAGAATATATTTATTTCATCAAAAATGAATGAAATTCTACACAAGGCAAAGATACAAAGGCTTGAAGGTAAATATTTTCTTAGTGCTGGGTAACTCTTGAAGTTGATGCCAAACATGTTCCTATCATAACTGGGTCGACCATAGGAAAGCAGACTCATCCTGAGGAAATTCCCCATGGCATAACTTATCGTACACGAGATACCACCAAAAACACGGCTAAATCTCCACAATGGCAATTCTGCATCTCATGATAATTTCGATAAACACGGCGCACACTTGCTGCATTGCATACATGAACACGACCGGGCCATGATGGCGCACCTCACTCTCCAGCTCCACAGCGCTTGACAGCCGACACCGACGTGTGATAGTTGTGAAGAATGTGGTGGACTTGGGTTCACGATTGTCATTTTAAAGTTATTTTTAAAATGGGAAACCTTTCATAAGTACATTGGTCGACTCTGAGTCTCTGGGTCGGTGTTTATTGCATTAGATGGAGTATTCTCATAGGTTCTCTGATGCGGTCGTCCTCTTTGGTTCACATCAACACATGCAGGTCTCCCACTGTGCTGGAGCCTCGGCGAAACACTAATAACACAAATAGTTGGATATTAGACGGACCTCCACTCCAGTATTGGAGGCAGCGTCCTCTTCCACCTCCCCGATTAGGGTTCACTGATCACGGACACACTCTCACAGGCAGCAAGTATTAGTGAAATCTTTAATAAGGCAATGAAAAACAACCATTTTAGGAGAGAGAATTGTGTGAAAGGTTTCTCATCAGACAAGACAAAGGACTGACAGTTTGTTATAATGATTTTGAAAATGGAATGACTAAATGATCATTTATTCACATTATTTCTAATATTTCTTCAATTGCGTCTAACAAATGTGTTCAGACTGGTCCATGGTTAAAGTAAACGGTTAAAAGACATGAGATACAGCAGACAGATGTTGACATTGAATTTCCCATCTCTACTGTACACAACTATTATGTTTAAACATAAACAAATAATGATGTTGAGACAAACTCCACTAATAAGTTACATCATAAAACAGTTTCAAGAGAGACTTTAGTATGTCCAACACATGGAATAGAATGCTAATGTATTTATCGTGATGATTATAATTATCGACGAAATGACAGCATTTATCGTGATATTTTTTTTAATTTCGCTCACCCCTAGTATGAAACTTCAAAACCTTTTGAACCTGCTGTTCTCAACTGGTCTTTGACAATCACACCCAAAACAATTTTTTGGGACCCACTGAAATGTAAACGCTGATGTAAACAGTGTCATCTTTTGATGACATGGCAAATTGTACATTTGAACGCCATCTGTCCATCTACAAAGGAAGTGATTCAGGTTGAAATTTACCATTAATTCAGTTCTGGGTCATTAGAAGCCAATTTCTTGATTCCTGATTATGAGGTGAAAGAACAATTGCATGTTGTAATTATACTTGACTGTACCTTTTTTTTAAACCATCATCTGCCTAAACATGAAAGTCTATCACCAGCATGACGATGTATATCTCACTCCGCATGGTTGATGAAATAAAGCTTCTTCACCACTTGAACTGAAACTTTAACCACCAAACTTTGTCTTCTCCTTTCTCAGTAACCATGGAGGATCCCATCAAAGATGTTGCCGACATGATGGACAGCACAAAAGAAGAGAATTGGGAGAAAAACCTGAACAACAAGCAGGTCACCTTTGTGGTCTATCGGGAGGGTGAGAAGTATAACTTCTTCCGTGTGGTGGACCGGGGCGACGGTACCTTGACTCCGCTCTCTGAATCAGTGAGGTCTGCATCTGCACTTCTTGAACTCTTCTTGAATAACTGATGGATGAACGTGAAAACTGTGATTGTTGATCATTTGATTAATGTATTTTCTAGCATACTGATTGTTTTTTTAGTAGGAAACGGCATCTGAATTGATTTTCAGTTGGCTCATATTTTACACGTATATTTAATACAGAAAAGTACCAAGAATGACAGTGATACTGAGACCCCAGTTGAGTTTTTGTTTAAAAGGTTGAGACAGATTTGTTCAGATAAGATATTCATTCAATAAGATCAACTTGAATTTAGTTTTCTCACTTGGAACCAGATACTTTTAAAAGGCCCTGAAATGAACATGGTAGTGCCCCTTTAAATGCTGAACAACTGTGGTGCAGTTCAGTGCTCATCCATCGTGGTGGAAAAGATTAACAAAGGAACGCTTGCACTTTAATGAAAGCTCTATTAAAAGCTTTGGAAGATCAACAATAGTCTTTTCTGTTTCCTCAGTGGCGGGTCGGTGTACAACATGTACACAGAGGAAGAGGAGGGAGAGAGTTCTGCAGCTGCACAGCAGAGCCTGGAAAACCTCATCACCATGAACAAAATGAAGCAGCTCAAAGCTAAAATGGAGGACATGAACCTTAATAAAAAGGTGCGAACCACATCTCTCTCTCTCTCTCTCTCTCTCTCTCTCTCTCTCTCTCTCTCTCTCTCTCTCTCTCTCTCTCTCTCTCTCTCTCTCTCTCTCTCTCTCTCTCTCTCTCTCTCTCTCTCTCTCTCTCTCTCTCTCTCTCTCTCTCTCTCTCTCTGCCATCTGCTGTTCATTTGGGGTCATTGAACTAGAATGTGCGGCCAATGAGATTTCAAAGGCTAAAAAATGTATCGGAAATTGTCAATGAAAAATTTGAATATTGGTGTAAACGCTCTCAGACCTAAGTGCTAATTCTCTTTGTTTTGGAGAGATCTAATCTTAAACATAAATAGTACATTATCCTTTCCAGGTTTTTGTCTTATGTCATTATTTGCTTCTTCCTTCATTCATTGTTCTTTTGGTGTTTTTGTTTAATGTCATTCTGCATCTCGTTTTCTGTTGCACAGCCCAAGAAGTCGATTAAGGTGAAGCCAAGGCCTCTCGTCAGTCCCCATTCCTGCAGTAGCTCTGGACCTCCTGGCACTCGACACCATCGTCGCCTCTTTCATTCACTCCCCCACAATAACCAGCCTTGGCAAGCAAACGCACATCTACCTCCAATTGCAGACCATGAGCCTGCAGACTCTGCCCTTCCACCTGCTCCAGTAACGTCCTCCCACCGTCCGTTATCAAGACCAGCCCCTAATTTGTTTCCCTCGTCGTCCTGCTATATGTTGCAGGAGAAGGATCAGTGGGAGACATGCCCTTCTTTTTCGAAAATCCGGCCTCCTCCTAAAGTTTCTCGGTTAGACATCGGCAGCACCAGACTCATGAGAGACTGCGTTTATCCCCAGTTACCACCCTTGTGCACAAGGAGACCTCCTGAAGGATTTGATCCTCCTAAACCCGTTGGGGAGACATTTGGACTGAGTTTGTTGGAAGAATCTGCTGGATTTGTGGCACCAACACAGCCAGTAACTCCATTTGGGGAACTGCCTGATCCTCTTAGTCTGGATTTATCCAGTCAGCCTGAGGAAGGTTTCCAGCCCTTCGAACTGGGCACTCACTCCCCTTCCCCTCTCAGTACCTGGACACTTGGACCCAGTGAAACTTTTACCAGCAGAGCAGATAGAACTCAGCTGGGCACATCTTTTTATATCAGCCCTCCCTCCCCCTCTGCTGCCCCGAGGTCCACACCAACTCCCACCGCACTGTTACCTCAGTGTTTTGACACCTCCTCGCTCCAGACCCCTGCTGTTGAAGCTAACTCCTGTGCCCTAGTCAGACCTGGCAACACGTCCCCGCTTCCCTCCGCGATATCTCATCCGCCGCGCCTCCGCGGAGTCAGAGTGGAATCACCTGGCCAGAGGCCAGAGCTCATTTCCAAGAGGGAAGCAAGAGGCATCACTAAGATGGCCAACCAAGCTTGTAAGGAGCCGCTGGGGTCCTTGAACAACTCCGAGCTCATGGCTTCACTTGCCGCCGGGGCTGTGGATGGAAGAAGCAGCAGGGCAAGAGATGGGGAGAGCTCTGAACTTTCACAAACTTTACATCCTGCTGCTGCCGTAGGACAAAGCATTTCTGGCTCCAGACTTTCATCCGTCTCATCCCACCAGATTGCAGCCCCTTACATGGTGAGCATACTGCGTATGATTAAACTCTCCAGGCTTTTTTTTTTTTCCCCCTTAGGTTTAAAGTAAAACTTTTCAGCACAAAATGAATCTTAGATATTTGATCTTGGTTGTGAAAATGACCTTCTTTGCTGAAGTGAAATGAGCCGTGGCTGTATTATTTATGTACATAATGATTATTTATTTTCAATTTGAATGGGCATTTTTTTATTTTCATCGAAAGTCGTTCATTTGCTGAAACATTTTAAATATCTTTTAATGTAAGGCTTTGTTGTTGTAATTTCTTCTCCTTCCATTCATTGTTTAAAAAATGTTTGTCTAATTTTCAGAACAATCTTGCACCAGGTGGTGGCGTTGCTTTGTTTGGAAGGATGGGTAAGTCATCCTCCTATGCTTCTCTTCTCCTTTTCTTGGACTGGTTAAGGGGAGAGACGCACTGTTGTGATCCGATTTTCTAAATCACAAAATGGCTTGTTGACTAGGCTAGCGTCAGTCGGCCGGATACAGATGAAGCCCACTTGTTTTAATTATTGCTGCTTGATGGAAAAACTATAACTGCCTGTGGCAACTTGTGTTCATATTTCTTTGCTGCTTCTTCAAGCTGTCAACTGGGTTCAAGTTGACTTGTTTGTCCTCTTGCTCCAAGCTCTCAGCCTGTATTGGATTAGCTGAATATGACTCTATATTTTGCCCCTAACTTCACTAAGCATCCTGTAGCTAGAGAATAGTGCAATTTTAGACTCAGAAGTTTTTGATATGTTGGCCTCAAAGGAAATTCTTTACTGTTTATGCCTCCTACATATTGATTTATGAGTGATGCGGAGTTGTGACAAAAAAGTCTTGGTGAGAAGGAATCACTCCAGTTGTCTTCTAAGATAAATTGTCTTCTAATAATTTACCGCACATTGTCTCAGCTATTTATTTTCCCTCAAATGGGGGTCAAACACTGGGAAATCTCTCACTCAAGTGTAAAGACATTTTGAACCCAGAGCCTGTTTTGTGGTGGATTATGGAACCAAAACAAATACAAAAATCCAATCCTACGCGCCGCTGCTTGACACTGAGCCTTTGCTGCCTTCATCAGAGAGATGTCAGTTTTATCAGCTAAGAGTGAAGCTAAGCTGTACGCTCCCTCAGACACCGCTGCAATCTGACGCACACTAGTGTTTTCTGGTTTGGGAAGTGCAAAACATTTTCATGGCTTCAAACGACGGAAAATTGTTTTCTGAATCTCTTTGAAAACATTTAGCCATGAGATCCACGTGTCTGATCTCACAACTGAAGGGTTGTGTTTGACTTGTGTATGTCATGAACACCATGGAGCTCATGAAGTGCCCAAGCTGTTGTCTCTTTGTGGGGAAACATTGTGTTCAAAAAGTGGTGCTGCTAAAGCTCAAGAGGGCACAACTGGAGGACAGTCTGTGGCAATATAATGAGAAGTATCATGTAGTGTAGTTCACTCTTGAGGCTCCGGCTAAATCATCACTTTGAATATTTCTGAGTGTTGACTGAGTAAATGTTTCTCTGCCCTTAGGACCTGCGAAATACCACCTACCTTCAGTCAAGAATCTTTCAGGCACCAAGAAGAAAAGCTCCAAACACTGCTTCCTTTGTGACAAGAAGACTGGCCTGGCCACCAGTTATGAGTGCAGGTATAATGACACACACACTTGTATTTCTGTCCTCGTGGGGACACTGCAAGGTTTCTAATCGGCATAACCCTTACCCCAGCCTCTCACCCCAAACCTTATAAGTATGGAAAACATGGATATGCACACCAATTCTCATAATAATGCTTATTCATGAGAATACTACAAACTATTGACTTTTTTTCTGTTTTTATTTTTCTGTTGCCCACGTTTAAATGCACACTCACAGATCAGGAGAACATTTTTGCCCCATGTGTGGTGCAGGTTGACACCCGTGACTGAGAGTATTTCCCAGTCACGGTGACAGTGGTTTCCCATGGCCAGTAATTTTGATTTCTTGGTCATGAGGAGTCAAGCTAGACTGGGTAACCTGCCACCATTTTTTTGAGTCAGTAGAATGGAATTCTCTTGAAGATGTAACTGGCTTGTCTGAATATCTTGGTGGGACATATTCATATTCCGTCATTTCAAATAAGCTCTAGCATCTAAAGATAAGCATCAATTGTATGCAGTGAAACTGTCTTAAAAGCTGGCCCCCAACACATGTCTCGATATGCACTGCAACAGTTGACACTTGCGTGTCTGTTTTCAACCGTTTTGTTTTCTGACACATTGCAATTTCTCTCTGCCAAATCTTTGCCTGACCTTTCAGGTGTGGTCACAACTTCTGCGCCACTCACCGCTATGCTGAGACACATGACTGCACTTTCGACTACAAGAGTGCCGGAAGAAGGTTTCTGCTGGAGACAAACCCTCTTATCAGTGCACCCAAGCTGCCTAAAATCTAGACTCTACGACTGTGAGTCGCTGAGGTGAAAATGAGGACGGATTTATCTCACCACTGTGTGCTTTTTTTTGTTCTATCTGCCAAGTTTGCTGAATATTCTGTGAAGCCAAGTATGATCAGACTGATCAAACCATCTTGGCTCGGCGACGTGAAGCTGTTTCCGTTTCCCGTTTGCTTTTGTATAAATGCAAAATAACTGCATGTAAGTATGTAGATTCTCTGCTGCACGCCGCTACATATCGACTTTTGTGTTTTCAGCCTTAAAAAAAATAGCAGGCCGTTTCATTTGACAAGAGAACAGATGCACTTTAGAAATGTCATATTTATTATTTTTGACTTCCCTGGACACCGGATTATGGATCTACACGTGAAGATTTTCTAACCAATTATGTGAAGCATTTAATCTTTCGTACCGCTGGACATCATCACCGGCCACCAGGAGCCAACTTGTTAACCCGTTTATCGTTAAATAATTAATATTTATTATTCAAAAACGGAATTATTTAAACTGGGTTTGGTTGTTGGATAGCAGGTATGCAGCTTGTGTTTGTGGGCGTGTTGGTTGTTGTTCCTAGGCCTGTTTGTGTTGACGTGGAGGGTTGATTGTGACGTCCATGATGTGTCTGTTATTGCCATAAAAACTTTTCTAAACCTTTTTTTAATTGTTGAGCTGTTACGAGGAATTCACATGCTGTTGATGTGTCTACAAGGGTTTGTTCTAATAAAGATTCTTTCTAAATTCACCACACAGTTTGTGTTAGTCGGCCTTGGTCGGCTGTTCAATTTGTGCCTTAGAAATGGGGCGTAAAGCCGGGTCATCCCGTAGAGACTCAGAGCAGCAGATGCCTCCCTGGAGTGGTGCTCAGCTGGCAGTCAGACTTGGGGACAGGCTGGCCAGACTGTCTCTTGGTTGGCATGGCAACACATCTGTATTTCCCCGACTGCCCCTGCAGGCTGACCTTGGTTTAGAGGTGCAAAATGGTTGGTTGCTATTTGAAGAGTAATTTTATGTCCTTCTCAACAAGGTGAACGTTGTTTTATTTATCTCTCTCTCTCGCTCTTGCTCTCTCTCTATAATCACCTCCCTTCTACAAGCAACGTCCTCCTATATATTCATAATCGTGCTGTGTAAAAATGGAATATTCGGTCGCTTTTACGTGTCTGTATCCTCCAAATAAGGTCTCCTATGTGAACCATTATTTTTAGACTCTTGCCTTTCCCTTGCCAAGCTCTGCTGCTGCTGCTGCCTTGTGCTGAAATATTGGCACCAATCTATCGAAAGTGTGCATTCATGCCACTTAAAAACAGCTTTGATGTGACACTCCAGACGCCTGACATCTTATATAAATTACCAAGGTGAGGTAATGCGCCTGCAGCGCTCAGCAAAGTGATCATGAGACATGGCTATTTCCTGAGTCGTGAGTCTTCATCAGAGACTTCAGATTCCCATCATTAAAGAATTGAGTCTTTTTGAGACTTTTCTGTGTTGTGGGTCTTCAGATGTTTCCAAACCATTAGGTTGAGGACGGGACGGAATTCGGAACTGAATTTGTCGGGATGTCGGTGGGTTGCCCTGACACGAACTGTCAACTCGAGGTGAACTCAAATTTGTTCATATATATTTCATGGTCTTTATAACTTTATTTCGATTCTCCATCGAAATGCCCTCAGGACTGGTGAGATGATCTTGACATGTTCAACAGGGTGGCGGCCCCAGGGCAGACCTAGGACATACTGGAGAGATTCCATCTGAGAGTCGACCTCCATAGAAGACCTGGAGGAGAGAAGTGTGGTTGGTTGTATAAACCAGGGTTTTTGTCCGGCGTAAATGTATCATGCAAAGCTAACAGAATGAGGTTGTGCTCCCAAAGTAATGTTGTTTTACAGGGTCCATGTTCTACTTAGATTCTGTCTCTTACTGAGTTTTGCATCAAAATCAAAACATGCGCGACTCTGTGTGCTCCCAAATGAATCATCGGATGAAAACCAGACTTGGAATTTGAAAGATGTGTCTTAAAGGTGTTTGTCTGCCAGGAGCCCAATTACCCCACTTCCAAGTCTGACGAGACAGAAATGAAATTTAGCGAAGATGAAATCCGAATGAATTAGTTAAGTGTTTTCACTGGTCACAGCTGTGCAACTAGATTCATAAAAGCTTCATGTTAGAATGGATCTGCTGTACAAGTCACTCCTGCTGAGAGCTGAAAACTGCTCTTAAAGATGATGAGCAAATATGTTCTTGTCTCCGCCGGATGAGTCACAACAAAGCTCCCTGTCTCTGGTATTATTATTCTGGACTCCTTCACGATACCAGACCTGAGTCACAGTTCCCTATTGCCAGAACTGGGTCTGAGATAACTGGACTTAAACTGTCCTTCCTGGCGGCTTTTCACAAACAAGGCATGGTTTTATTTACAACTGATCCATGAGCAAGAAACATGCGCCAGCAGCTAAAAATCCAGCGCCTCTCAGTTCCATAATGCACTGCAACGGTTAAATGGCAACACATGTAAGTTAAGAATGGGATTAAACTAGCTTGATGGGTTTGTGCAACCTGTTTGTTGCTGGCTGGATTTCTTCTTCTTCTCCTCGGTCTTACGTAAACGGCTCTGTTTACCAAATAAAGGTGTGCCCACGCAACCTGCCGCAACAACATCGCACACGTGGAGCAACTCAGGGTTTGTCACAAGATAAATGACTGAACGCATCTGAAGAGTTCCACTGATCTCAAATGTATTTAGGAAGCCGTGTGCACTAACAATGTTTTGATCTTTCGCTCTGGTGGACGACGGCTTCCATCCACTTGAAACCCGGGGAAACATTTCGCTATCCAATTAAAGAAGGCAGCGTGGACAGCAGCAGACTCGGCGGCTCCCTCCCTCCCGCCGTCCCTCCGTACGTGTCCTCCAATTCCCTCCTGCAGCCAGACGGCCTGTATCTGGTCGAAGACACCTCGTTTGACAATTTGTCCGACTCATTCTCGGAGCACTGTGGGAGCAGACAGTGGCTCCGTTGTTCCAGCCCAAGGACGACGGGCTGGACTGTGCATTAGTAATAAGCCTGGAGACAATGGCAGGTTTGACAGAGGCAGAGACGCCGCTCTGGCTCAACAGAGGATACATTCCCCTCCTTTAATAAGTGAGTGAGGGGCTCTGTTGGTGTGGGATTACACTGTTGATGATTGACTCGGGTTAGTACAGTCATCTCCAGTCCAGTCTTTATGTGGGTGATGTTTGCAGGAAGGAACTGATATTTTGAGTTTTTACTCATCGCGGCCAAACAGGGCGTCAGGAGTCAGTGGGTGGGTCGGTCAAGCAGAACTCTCTCCGCTTGTTTGCCCTTTGGCCTCTCTGTATTGGGCCTTTTTTGATTTATCTACTTGTTTTCGGTTCAAAAGTGTCGAGAATTTCACACATTCTGAGACACATAGGACAGAATCACTTGTTTCTTGAGTAAAAAATGGATTTGATAGATTTAAAATTGGGATCGAAAAATGTGATTATTTATATATATATATATATATATATATATATATTCTCCCAATTTTGTTTCATTGTTACACATTGAGCTCTTGAGGGCCAGGTAAGTACGTGAGGAGGCTGCAACTGGCCCCCGGGCCGCACATTGAGCTGAGCAGATGGCGAGCATAACAGTTGAACCAGCATAATTGATGACGTCACGACACCACGTGTGCAGTCCAGCGCGACCCGTCCGTCTCCACCGGGAGGTGAAGCCGGCGCTCGTGTCGCGACCTCGACGCTGGCTGCCAAGGGAGGGCGCGTGCTCGACGCCGAATGAGAAGCGCTTCTTGTCTCCATCTTGACGCGGAAGTGTCTGACGCGCCATCAGCTGCCCGGTGATGAGACCAGCAGTCGGAGGCGAACGCAGACGCAGCGCACGCTCCCTTCCTCCGCGTGGAACAAACATGGAGAGACGTTTGCTGCGCTGCAGCGCCTCGTCTTCGCGTGCTCTCGGCGGGACTCCCCTGCAGGTGTATTAAACCCCCCCCCCCGCGCCCGCCCGCCCCACTCAGAGTGTCGGTCAGTCGGTCGGTGGAGCGGCGGACAGACGGTGGTCGGTGTGGAATATTGCTGTTGACCAGCGGGACTTGAGCTGAGGCGTCTGGACGAGGAGAAAGGTACAAACATTTGAATTGGAATGTTGATGTTTTGTCTGTATGTTGCCTTTGTTTCAGTAGTTCAACCTGCAGTCTTCGTATTTCGGTCAGTTCCTCAGTGCTCCTCACCAAAAGTGCTCTCTCTCTCTCTCCATGAACAGAATTATTCAACTGCATTTTCTGAAAAACATCTTCGTTCACACAGTTTGCTTGCTACGTGTCAGACAAACAATCTCATGTAAAATATCTGCCTGTGATTTATTCCCACCAGAGCGTTTGCTATTCCCTCTGAAATGTATCACAGCAGCAGTTTGTCTTCATCTCACTGAGGCTAGAATGGGCTCCTTCCTGTTTCAGCCCTTCTCCTCGATCAATCTCCATCATCATCATCATCATCGATTCATGCTCGGAAAACCCAACTTTGACATTACAGTCTCTGGTTTTTGATCTTCTAAACTCAGAATCCAATGAGTTTTGTCAGTGTCAAACCCTAAAGACGCCGATAGCGTGGCTGAAAATGAAGTGTGGACATGGTTTGTTTTAAATTCGGCGTGTCTGCAACACCGTCATGACACCGACATGAATACTGGAGAACGGCGGTGGGCAATTCAATGGTATATTCTGGGATGCTTTCACAGAGCCGTCTGCTCCTTTTTATGATTCAAATAATTATACATGAGGACTAAAAAATACTAAGCAACATAGTGGACTATTTTTTTACTGTTTAATGTTGGTCATGAATGTATTTAATTTTGTGTCGTAACAACCAAAACGTCCCTGTTGACGGTAGACGAAAGGACAGGTTCGACAACAGGTTCATTCGTCGACAAGTCGTGACATCATCGAATGACTCAGACTACCATCACCCAAAATGTCTAAAGTACGGGACCATTTTACCACAGACACCACAGATACCTTTCACGCCACGTTATAAGCAATTTAAATCTGAGGTTACAAAATCATATTTAACAATATATAAAGTGCTTACGATTATGTTTTTATTTCTATTCTTTTTTCGACACTAGACTCACAGTGTTAGTCAACCTGTACACATCATATGCTTGGTGACTAGTGGACTATCAAAATAATTTTTCCTTTTTGTTTGTTATGTCAATAAATAAATACAATATGTGGGAAAAGAAACCGTATATATGGTTATGAAAATAGTCAAAACTGTTTAGATAAAACATGATTTAATGAAACCAGTCTTCATTGTTAAGCTACATTTTAACATTGTTGTCAAACTGTGTTAGTAGTGGGTCTTGTGAAATTCAAATTTTATAAATAAAATATATAAAACCTAAATAATGTCTAGCTTTTTATTAATATCAACATAAGTGGGCATAAAAACATAGAAAAATATTGAATAAAAATTATGATTATAATAAAACACACACAACAGAACTCAAAATAAACTGACAACATAAATTTCAATAAATATATATATATGTCGACATGGGCGTCTGGGCCGCAGAGATACAGGTGACGGGCCTCCTCTGGCCCTCAGGCCGCACATTGCTTACATTCATATCGTAATGTGGGAAAGAATCTGGCGGTCATTTTTCAATTTCCTATATTATGTTTACCCTGAGTTTAAGGAACATGATCAGCGAAGAGCAGTGTGTTTCAGATTGCTGGAGAAGGCTTTATTTGATTTTCTGTCGTGACGAATGTGAGCTGGATGCTGGCCGGGATCCAGGTGCTTTACATGAAAGTGTCGGCTGCTTCCGCTCACTGCATTCACCTCTAATGAGATTAACACACGTATTAGTGTTGTTGTTGCAACTCTACACCTACATGAACCTGTGATTGTCTTCCCTCTCGCTTCCTCTATAAATATCTGTTTCTGTGTCAGTGCGATGCTGAGCTGAGCACCGCTGCCAAAACACTGGCAGGTCTGTGTAGCCGTTGTTCTGCCAGAGATGATGCTGTAAATGATTGAAAATAGTACAATTTAAGTGTTTTCAATCTTGACATACGAACATTTACATGCAGGTAAATAAGACCATCGATAAATGTTTTCAAATGGCTGCTCTTGTTCTCACGTGCAGAGCAACTCCAGCACGTATTCTGTCTTGGGTAACATGGCAGCGCGTCCTCGGCCTCCCTGTATTTAATCAATAAGCAGCAACATTTCCTCCATTTCTGCCATCACTTAGTGGTTTCAGCGCGTCTCATGTTACACTGCTCTGCCATCGACTGCAGGCTCACTTACCCATCCTACACATGTGTAACCATACCTGCTAATCCATTTACATCTGCTGCCCTGGCGTGCACTGTGAAGATATCCCGGCCCAATTATGCCCGTCCAGGCCCACTGAAAACGTTGGGAGTCAAAGCAGTTGCATCACAGTAGCATTGTGTTGTGTGTGCGCGGCTGTTGTGAAACGCTTGTTTGATAAGAAGCCTCAGTGTCCCACTGGTATCTGTGAAGTGCACGAAGTGAGAGATAACAATGATTCTCAGCTGCTTCTCTGACGGCTACAGAGCTTCTCCTGCCCTCCCGCTTTAATATATATATATATATATATTTATGAAGCTTTGCCCATGATCTTCCTTCCTTCGGCTTGCGAGGAGCTTGGGTCCAGTCTCAGTCGACGTTCGAAACAAATTCTGAATTTTACACACACAACACTGCGGCACAAGACCATGCTCTGTAGTCACACAGGGGCACGAACTGAACTAGCAAGGATGCTGAAGGTCAAGATAGGTGGCTGCTTAGGCTGTCAATCGAAATCCCATAGAAGAATGAATGTCGGACAGAACAATGCTTATTGTAGTTGCTGGTATGAAAGTGATTTTCTGTGGGCGCTGCATGCTCTGAGCAACACAAATGGAAATCAATCTGTTACCTTGCCAGCCTGACCAGAGCGTGCAAGATGTTTGTTCTTCTCATGCCGTTGTCAAACAGGGACATTCTTTGTGATAAGCCTGACCGACTGTAAAGGAACGATCACTCTGCTGGTTTACATGGCGGTTGGTTGCTTCATTCGTAATGTGACAGACGTTTCAAAATGAGGTCACCCCGGAAGCATGGCGGTAAAAACTTTATTTGTCCATTCCGGTAGAAGGGATGCTTGAAGTCATAAAGCGAGGGGACTATCACTTTGTCCTCATCTACCTCCTCTTCTGTAAGTCACTGTGGGACACCCACCAGTTTTTCTGTGTCAAAGTGCATCTACTCACCGCTTTTGCCCTGTACAGAATGACAGAAACTTGAACATCTAAGACTGGGACGACCCAGAGGTTGAAGCCAAATTCATCGTCTTTACTGGATGAGTTGGCTAGTCAAGCGTTCTTTAAGTCTGAGACTGAGATTACGTTGACTGACTAGAACAGGGTACTTTCTGAGCCCCTGGACCAAAGAGCCACGGAGTTAGTCTTGGTAATGGACTGTGGGATAGCGAGCGTTCGACTCCACTCCCATTCTCCATCCAGAAATAAACATTCTCTGCCAAGTAATTGATGGCGGGAAAGAATGCATCCAAAAGGCTCTAATAGCAGCTTTCTGCCCATTTACTGCCGCCATTGTTTGACACAATGGGCTGTGGTGGTGAAATCAGCCTCCCACAGTATTCTGGAATATGAAATGGGAGATGAGCCTGACAGCCTCTGTTGTTCTTTTCTATTGCTGCAAATGTCCTTTAACCAGAAGAATGTGTTAGTGCGTTCATTGAAGAAAAAACTAAACAATTATTTTGGTTTTAAAGTGAATCATCCTGCAAAAGAAGATCAGCCTGAACTGGCTTCGGCTTGGCTTGGTTGATTCACAGTGCAGAAAATGCTCTCTGACAACATATGTAAGGAGAGCACATGGTACGTCCCTCGATACTGAGAGGGAGAATTTACACTTGACCGCAAAAACAACTTTACGCTAGTCAAATTAAAGCTGGTGTCACCAACACACCAGAGCAAAATGAGATTACTGTACATTTCACTTTTCAAGTTCTGCTCTAAGTTGCTTATCTTTCATTCAGCGATCATTGCCTGGATAAGACAAGAAAAACCCAGCTTCAGCTGACATTTCGATGCAGTCAGCCACAAACATTCTCACCGCCAATGCTTTTCGCGTGTGTGCACATTGTGGTTGGTTAGAAGTGAAACTACCTGCCAGAAGAACAACAGAGCTGTGAATTTAAAGCAGCGTAGTGTGGTGACATTTGTCTTGTTTTTCTGTTGCACAGTGCATGTGTGTGTGCACAGACATTTTGCGGGGGTCCAAAAAGTGCACCCATCACAAACAAATGTTGTTGTAGTAGGGTTGGTTCATTTGGATTTTCAAACATTCTGAAGCTCAAAAATCTGAGTCTATTCAACATCACTTCACAAAAACTGCAGAGCCCGACTGCCATGCAACTTTACTCACTCTGGTTCGTGGTGAGAGCACGTCCCTGAGGAACCTATGGTTGCTGGGTCAGCGTTGGTCTTCTAATTTTTAAAAAATTCAAAATATCAAACTAAATAACGAGGACAGCTGGCTGAGCAGAAGTGGGAGGGGCCGCCGCAGGACTTGCTAGCACTGCAGTGCAGGTCAGGAACGACAGTGAACTCAAAGAAATGTGCTGTTAGACACCGAAATACAGTCACTTTTTTCTTCAATGTTTTAAGAATAAAGCAAAAAAAGGGCTCCAGGGGTGGCATTTTTCTCACGCAGGGATAAAGGACTGGTGCTCAAGCATCACTAGGGGTCTATGTGTCCTTGAAATTCAAATACGGACATGCGAATAAACATTTTCTGGGGCAAATTGTCCACTAACCACTAAATTTCCTATATGAAATCCCAGCATAGGGACCCCCTATGCTGCAAAAGCGCTGGGGGGAACCCTGCCTTTTCTTGTCTGCTATGAGTACAAGTTCTGTGTCTGGCCTCTGGGATGCCAAATTTTGGCAGAGGGCACTTCCTCTGTGTCCCCCGTACGATTAGTTATATGAAGGGGATGGAACAAAATGACCAATGATGTGGAGCAAAAACCACAAGACTCCTCACTTCCCTAGTCTTTGGCCCAGTGCCCCCCCTGTTCCACTGAGGCTGAGTTCCATGGGTCGCTCTGTCATCGGGGGGACGCCGTAGAACCACCAGTTGAGGCGGCTTTGCTTGGTGACTCCCAGGCATGGCCAACTCTGTTTACCCTGGGACACCATGGTATTACCCCCAACACAGCATGAATTAAATAAATAACTGATTTTGGATGGAGAATGCAAAATTATCTTGTTGTAGCAGTTTTGACAGCACTATTCTTTTAATACTTGAAAGTAATTGAAGTTCTTGAAAATCAGAATCAGAAAACTTTATTAATCCCAATTGAAATTATGTTACATGCTCTGTACACATATTGCAAAAAATAGAAAGGAATAATATTATAAAATAATATAATACAGTGCAAAAAGCTATAGAAAAGAGTGTGCAAGAAAAAGCAGATTCAAGGACAGAGTGAACATGTAATGCAATTGTTGGCACAAATATACACTACTAAATACATTACACAACTGAGCTCCGATGAATGTGCTCAGCTGCTGCTTGATCATGATAAACATCCAGGATATAATTTCATTCTTTGACCACTATGAAAAAGTGACGATGAAGTCTCACAGGAACTACAGATCTCCCCTTTTAAAACCATTAGCTGTGTCAGATTGAGGTGGACGGCTCGAGAGGGAAGGAGGACGTCTTCACCAGCGTCGAGCTCAGTGATGACCCTCATGTATCCCACCTCACAGTGATATTGATTCATGCAAGAGGCAGGAAATGCATCCAGTTTAGCACATATTCTGTGTGACTCCTGGAGAGGCAACATGTGCAGAGCTTTGAACAAAACTTTGATTTAAAATGAGACCCTCATGCGAAGTTTCCATTTTACTTTGACAATGATTTGGACATGTCCTCCGGTGCTAGTCGAGTTGTGTCAGCGTCTGTCTGAGATGTAATATAATAACGCTGTAATACGTCACGCAGCGTCTTCTGTCTAACTCAATCCCAGCCTCCGAGCTCCGCAGTCACTTGAGGGCTGGTCTGCTGCGTCCCACAGGGAATTGAAGATTGATCCAATCTTGTGACTTCCACCCACGGATGATGTCACAGCCTTCAGATGAATTAAGCCTCCCTTGAGTGTTAGGGATTCACGTAAAACAAGCTCTAGGTTTGGAATGTAGCAAATAGGTTGCAGCCATGTGGCGCTCCCTCCTGCTCTACAGCTGTTCTCCTAGCATAGTCGTGATGAATGCGCTTGATATGAAATGATAATATAGAGTTTGCTGTTGAAGGTCCGGACAGCAGCTATATATCAGCCGGGCAGAAGTGCTGGCTCAGCTGAATAGACCGTGGGGTGCTGCAGGTAGTTCTCGATGTTTGATGGTATCATTAGAGCTTCCGGCGTTCCCACTCATTTCTTCTAGGTGGGAAGTAACTGGGCCGTACATGAGCATGTTTGGCCTGTACATGCATGTCCAAAATGTGTTTGCAGGAGAGTCAAAGTGAAGCTAGACAATAAAGAAGAGCTGAGCAAGCCGTCCCAGGTCCACTTGTCCACTGTGATCAATACTTTAATAAACATCAACTCTGGGCCGCCGTTACACCGCTGAAGCTCCGTGAGTGATGTCTACCAATTACGAGCCGCTGGCTACTTGATGTATGTCTATCGTAGTCATAAATAAATGCTCCATAAATGTGGAAATGTGCAGTGAAAAAATGTAATTGGAAATAGGAATTAAGAATTTATAAATGTTTCTGGATAAAATAACTATATATTAAATACATCTGAAAAACAATATTGTTATATATGTGGCTGCATGATTTTGAGAAAAATTGAATTGCAACTTATGTATTTTAATGATATACATGAACTAATAACATGTACAACATCTGTGATACAATCAGCATATAAACACTTGTCTGACCTGCATATAATGAATTGATATGAAATGATGTAAACATTGAAATGAACTATTGATATAACTATTGAACCTTTAAAAGAAAAACCTTTTATCACTGTACAATATTAGTAGAAAGTAGTATAATTATCATTTGCTTAAATAAAATCAGAGAAAGGAACAAAGCACAGCCGCACATGAAAAATAAATATATTTATATATAACTACTAAGATATCTATATAACGTAACGTATAACGTATAAACACAACCCTGGGCGCAGTGTTGAGGGTCATCTTCTCGACTAGGCTCCATGTTTGTATTGAGTATGATGCATCGCGCCGACAGGCAGTCAGTTGGTCCAGTAAATTTTCAGGCCTGGTAAACATATACACAAGGGAATGGAGGCATCACAAGGAAATCTAGAGTGAATATGAGTAAATCTTATTTTAGAAAAGAAGAATAATTACAATCTAATAAAGATGTACATATGGAAATAAGGTAATATATAAATGTATGAATGGAAATCGCTGAATAACATGGTTACATGTCCAGAGACCAAAGGTCTTTGTCAGGTAGACTCCGGGAAACAAAAATAAGGTTGAAAATGAAACAATGTAAATGATTAATGATTAGAATTCGTCCATCTCTGTATCTCTTCTTCATCGCTGTACAAACACAAGCATCCGTCGAGCGGCTGGAATGTTGCCCTTGACAGAGTTGTGAGGGTTGGTTCTGAGCCGGTGGTAACAGATTAAACAGCAGCACAAGGGTCATTAGCAAAAAAAAAAAAACCCCACATGATCTTATTTAACATTTTGTGCAAACCTCTTTTGTTGGTAACATTTGTTTAACAGATGAGAATCACTCTCCTCCAGGCCAAGTGGAAAGGGCCCTGTTTCTCTCAAGTTGAATTCCATCACTTTGTTTTCAATTCAAGTTTTGTAATAAAGATGGTTGACACATGTGAAGGATTATATCCTCTGTGTGAACGGTGCCTGTTGATCAACAATTCTGTAACGTGCTATGCTGCTTAAATTTCAATCATGATTGGGATGGAATCCCAAATGCGACCTAATTTCTCTCCCACGTTTATCAGCGATGTAAATGCGCGCTCCCTCGTCGATGTGCGCTTGTTTCTGGGGAGTTCCTGTTTCAGTTATTCCCACTGATGTCCACATTGATCTCTTCCCTCTGTGGCTGATACCAATTTGTTTTGCCGACGCGACGATATGTAGAAGTTACACTTCTGAATTGCTACGAGTTTAGACGTACAAATGTGATTTAGGTGGAATAAATCCAATGAAGCGCGGCTGCATTTGATCTGAGTCTGCCCTCCGTTGGGTAAGCTGTTGGAGTGTCAGCAGCCTGCGTCATCATATGACTGTGTGTCTGGTTATGTGTTCTGCCTCTTTTGTAGAGGCATCATGAGCACCTGACTGTGGCTGAGTCTCACTAGTTGCCTAACTCACGGCAAGTACACAGGAAGTTATATTTGTCTCCAATTTCCTGCCACATTCGAAAAACATGAGGTTAATGCAAGACACACAATGTTTCTGTAGGTGATAGTGGAGTGGCGAGTTGTCCTCGTGCCCAAACCATCTGCGCTGCCTTTGTTTCTGGTGACTCCTGATGACAGCCTCTTCATCACCGCCACTTCTCCTGTCTGCTGAAGAAGCCACCCAACACTCACACTGTAGGTGTGAGTTCCACCTGCTTCTGATATGTTCGCAACCACAAGACTGCATGTTAGTCACCTTTTCTACTGCTGGATCCCAAATGACCTCTGCCCTGTTTTACTTCCTTTTTAACTGTAACTCTTTTTACATAAACAGCAGCTTCATGCCGTTTTACTTCCCCTTTATAATCCAAACCGGACTTTGCATGTCTGATGTGCACTTCCTGTAAATCATTTTTGTCGTGTCCTGCGGCTTTCACGTTTTTGTGCAATTGACATTTAAGTGACAGGGAAACTGTTACTTTTTAGTGTTGTTGTCCTAACCACCTGCTGCCATGATCGTCTATTCAAGTGTGATATTCATTTTCAATGGTGAAAATCACTTCATGTTAAAATATGGCTGCACTTATTATGATTCGGTTCACAAAGCCAATGGTTGCGATTCATACCGAGCAATAGTCGGCTACACTGTTTCAAAGGTTAGTTACTAGCTCACTCTGTAAACGGTTCAAATGCCGAAGCACTTTTCAATATTTATGATCACGATTACTGCGTTTCTGAGAGTGAAATGCAGTTGTCATTACATACTTCATAACCCGCCAAATGTCTGTACTAAACAGGCTAAGTATGTTTTGCTGTCATATTGACTTGTGTGGTTGCCGCTAACCTCACTGTTGCAGGAGTTATGAGAGGAAATGACAAGGGTTGAGTAAAAAAAAAACAAAAAAAAGACAGATTAATCGATCTGAATCGATTTTCCTCTGCAAGGCCTGTTATTGATTTATGAAATCACTGACTCAATTATTTCACGAGTCTCCTGTCGTACAGCCCGTAGTTTGAACCACAAGATCAACATGAATAGCTTTAATAATGCGCCAATGCAGCATCAGTTCCATGAGAACGTCTTCCATAGCCGACCAAAATTGATGCTGTCACTGAAATAGCCTGAACTAAATTGAAAAGAAATGGTATTATAATTCCTATCAAGCTCTGGGTAATGAAATTGATTTAGGAACTCTGAATCAAAACCCATCTCGAGAAAAGATACTATTGGTTGGTTGATGTGTACCATTAAAATAAATCAACTCAAGTCAGTAAGAATTAGCAAAGAGGCCATACATTTGTGGCATTTGTACATTATTTTGTTGGTACTCAGAAGTACAAATAGGTATCACTTAAGTTCTGCACTTTTGAATATCAATATTTGAAATTCTAGCCAAACATTCTGATGGAAATGTAGGTTTTGCTATCATGTTTTTATGGTATATTTAACCTGATATTACTTGCAGCACAGTTGCAGTGCATGACTGTGTTATTTTGCCACTTTCTTACGCCGAATACTGGGCCATCTTCAGGTTATATTTAGTCTTTTATATGCAGTGGTTTGAACCCCAAAGACTTATCGAGCATATCTTGTATCTGTGATCTTTTTTTTTTTTTTTTTATTCATCAGCGACTGCTCAAGATGCATGATGAGGAGTGTTTTTTGAATATGTGGCTAGTTATTAATGCAGTAATTCTTGACTTGACTCCATCCTTGATATGCTGTGCATGACCGATTGTTTGCTTGGAGTCGATTGAACCTGACATGAAACCTGGTATTTAGTATGTGTGTCCAGAAAGTAATGCAAGTGTATCTTTTCAACACAAAAAAGTCAGCTTTTTTTGTGGCTTTGAGCTGCTATTGGATTTTTCCCCCCATGAACAAATGTGATGAATTACATTAACATTTTTCTGACTTTCACCTCTGTAGATACAAGCAGCTGCTTCTTCTGCGTCTATCACACCATTTATTTTCAGGCTCCGACACACTGGCACCGTCATGTCACAAAGCTAAACATTTGCTGAAAGAATTGGGCTTCCATTAAATATTTTTCTGAACTTTGAATGGCCCAGTTCCTGAGTGTCTGGGGAGATTTAACGGCATCTATTCTGGTCCAAGTGAGCAGACGAAACATCCTCTTGAGATCTTTTTTTTAGTTTGTACCTCAAGCGCACATTTTTTTCTTGATATGAATGTCACGAACAGAAGCTCTGTTTTGACAACCAGCTGCTTTTCGACTGAACTCGCTCAACCACATCAAGTACTTGGATTACCTGGACTGCAAATAGGAGATGACAGGTAGTCTTCTTCTGCACTCTTTTGCAGTTGAATAGTTCTTCCTGTGTGATAGAAATGATTGTCAGAAGCAACCGATGTGATATTCCTCTGTCTATGAAATAAATTATTTTTACATTATAAATATTTTCCTTTATTTTTACTGCTGCTTTTGACTGCTGTGTAGTGAACACACAAATCTGTTCTATGTAACTAGTAGAACAGATGGACATCATCGACTATAATCGATAGGATGTCATCGTTCTCTTGGTACAATTCAACCTGAGAGTCCAAGACCATCTCAACCGAGAACATTTAACTTTGAGGTCCGTTTTACAAAGTTACATCAAAGGACACATGAAAGGCAACATGCCTTCCACAACACATTTTGAGCAATTGAACTGTAAAAGTTTCAAAGCAGTATTTAACACAAGCCAGAGTAGAGTACGTGTCCTTTACTACATCCATTTTTTTAATGTATATTTATTGATATTTACCTACAATCCACCGTGGTGGCATATTTGTCAACCTGTACATGTCGTATGCCAATTCACTTTGGTGGTCAGTGACTAGCTGACCAACAAAATAATCTTTAGTCGCAGCCCTAGTAACTAGTAGAAACAACAGACCTGTGTAAACAGGAGCAAGTAAAGCAACTGGCTGCACGTGAACAACACTATTTAAAACTGTCGTACCAGTCACAGTAAGAGCAGCAACACATGTAATGTCACCACTGTGAGTAGCACCCAGATTTAATAGGATCAGTGATGAGAAAATGATCAGAACTAGAACCGGTGGCTGTTGTTTTTAACAAAATAAATCATGGAGCAGAAACAGGATGAGTTAAAACAACATGAAGGTTGTTCAGACTTGTACACACATTAACTCAAATGTTGATAATAGCAGCAACTGTGACAGCGGAAGTGCTGGCAGTGACAGCGGGAGCATAAATCCTAATAGCGGGTGTCAACGTTATGAGCAGAAATGGCTATATTGCAACAGTCAGTGATCACAGATAGTAGCTTGTCAAGTGTAGGATCATCAGTAATGTGACTGTGTGTGTCAACGCCGGCACTTGTAACAGCTATTCTCTGTGTGAGAACAACCGCTGCAGTAGGAGTAACTATACATGCTGAGGTAACTGTTCCACCGTACTGGCAGCCATAGTTGCACCTGCAATATTTTTTTTTTGTGGCTGTGTTTGGTTGTTCCACTAGACACAGAAGCTTGTGCTTTATACTTAAATGGTGTTGCTGGTATGTCTTATTTCTTCCGGCTCTACAAGAGTCAACAGCAGAAGCAAGTGGCACTGGCACAGGCCATTTCATGGTGGCAGCTCTGCAGAAATGGAGCTGAATTGTTTTCAAGTTTTTGGCTGTTTAGATGATGTATTCATGACATGATACTGAGGAGTTGTAGAAAAACACTTGGCGTGACTTCAAGTTCACTCTCCCAAGACACTTCACCCATCATAACATTTCATCTTGTTCAAAACGAGACTAATAAAATTCATGAATACACTGAACCAGCTCATTATTCTTCTGACAAATCCATCAATGTTTCAACTGGGAAATGGAGAAGTCATATTTACTGCTGTGGATAAGTGATGAGGCAACATTTGAAATGGCATTATACTAAACGCATTATGGAAATGTATTCCACCGTGTAATAAAACACTCCAAAACGGATTCTAAGTAAATTATAATGTAGAGCAGCGCGTTTATGTGAGTAAATTATTCCTGTTTCGGTTTGATACTTTGAGTTATTGGACGTTTTATCATAGGTTACATAAGCTGCTCACAGACGTGGTCTGTGTTCCCAAAGTTTTTTTTATCTCCAGCATGTGCGAGTGATGACCTGTTGAGGTGTGTGAATTTGTAGTGGGACCAACTTAATATTCTGTATTTATTGTTTACAGCTACCTTTTTTGTTTTATTACTTGAATAGCAATGATTGTGTGCTAATAATAGGTATTTTTGGTGAACGTGGAAAAACATACTCTGTAGATGAAAATCCTGTCAATAAATAATAAATAATAATAAATGCTTGATTTTAATTTTTTTTAGATTGTTTTCAAATAATTTAATTTACATATTGTTCTTACTTTCTAAACCACCATCTTTTAACTCAATAACTCAACATATTCTTTTTTGAATCAATAAAATATTTTTTTTTAATTCTAAAGAAATAACATTTTAAGTTTAAATCATTCATTTACATCTGTTTACATGAATGATTGTAAATATTCTGCCATTTTTTCCCTATTAAATCTTCAGCTGGGTATTTGCAGGAATTTGGCGATGGAATACTTGTTACCTGTATATTATGATGCTGTTAGTACAGTGTTACGTATATCATTAGATCTGTTAAGCCTTTATATTAAAGGAAAACCTCTCTAACAAACTGTATCCACCCGATCCAGGCTAGCTGTAATGCTATGTCTGTACAACAGGTTCATAGGTTTATTGTGTTGGATGGCTGTTTGACCCTACAGTAGTGTGGTGTATCTTACTACTTTTTTCTGTTGTACCCTTAGAATGCTGTGGTCGATGGTCTCATCTCTTATGCCGGACTCGCACCAAAAGCGTTTTTTGAGCTGCGCAACTCAACAGAACGACTCACACCAAATGAGACGCTGAACCACGCTGCACCATGATGGAAATAGAACTGAGTTCTATTTATTGCAGCGGTTTTGGTCAAGTTGCAATATGAGATGATCGTTACAGGAAATAAGTGGAAAAAGTGAAATCACTTCTGGTGACATTTCAAAATAGATTTCAAATACTTTGAATCATGTTTAACTTTGAAGCATCAACCCTCGCCCGCCAGACGTCCGATGCCGATGAGAGTGGCGGTCCAAAGGCTTGGATCATCAAGAGATCTTTCTCAACTCATTGTAAAATTAATTTGTTTGGGGGTTCACGTTTTCGTGACTTGGACAGACTTGTGTCATGCAGTTCCTGTATTACTCACCGTTTATTGCCAGAGCACAGAGTCAGCATGACACGCTTTTGGAATGCCTCAGTTTTGGGCATAAAAAAAAGACTCATGAAAGTTGACGGTGAAGAGCCGAACTATCCTTCAATAGTCAGGTCTGAGCTCCATGTCTTCCCTGCGGGTGAACTAGATGTGGATCAGGATCCAGACGTGTTCCGGTTGATTGATACACAGATGCGTTTTTCTGGCTGGTTGCACCTCTGAGCTGAAAAGTGGTCTGTCAGCTACATATCATGTCTGGTCTGACAGCAGCGACATGAGGAGAAGAGTAACTGCAGACACATCTGAGCTGCCAAGTCTGTGATTTACATGCTGGAGAAGACCAGAACGGCTTCTTGGGTCGTAATTGTAATTGTTAAATGACCCTGAAATCAACCCAAATCATAATAGTGATGGTTCACTCAGCTCAAGTGCTTAAGCCTCTCAACTTCAACCCTTCAATCGCTCACCCATATCTCCAGCGTCGAGGTCGAGAAGACTCCGTCTCATTTCCTGACGGCTCCCAGACTGAAGTGAGATATTCCCCGCAGCCCTGCCTCAGTCGGAAGTTTAATTGGAGTTTCATCTAACCCGTCAGAGTCGGATCTATTAATCTGAATCCGACTTCGCCCTGGCAGCCCAAATTGAACCCCGGAGCTGCTGCCATGGCAACGGGTCAGTCTTAAATTGATAGGGTGATTAGTTGGAGCGCATTTTGGAGGTGATGATATTGTTTTAGTCGGAGAGGCAGCTGGGAAGTGGAAACAGATGCCTGAAGGATGGGGACTCAATTGGGAACTCAGAGATGGAAGTACTTGGATTATGTGCGTCAACATTAACCAGGTTTCTATTTGAAAAGTTACTCGGTGTGACGCGTGTTGGGAGGAGAAAAGTGGCAATTAAATATGTGGCGGACGGCATTGTTGTCAGCAGCCTGATGCAAGCTGCTGTTCTTTATTCTGAAAACACTGACTCTGCCCATCAACTTTACTCATGACTGCGATGGCAAATACATTTGTGTCACAAATGTTGTGCTGTGCTTTGGCTAGTGCAAGTGGTTATTGCTGCATGATAAATTCAAACAAGATGAATGAGAAGAAGAACCATGGACCGGTATAAGAACTCTACTGGTGGAAAAACATCAGCAAATAAGGAAGTGTGTTGGGCGGCTAGAACTGCAAAGTACTGATCGAAACTCATCAACAGCAGGACTGCAAATGTTGCAGCGGAGACTTGAACTTCACACCAGGCTCATCAGGGCCAGACAAATAGAGGTGAAGGGCTCCCATGCTGCTCTCAAGAAAGACTTCTATCATCTGAAAAACAATGATGATACATTCTTTCTTCTTTTTTCACTTTCAAGTTAGCAGGTGAGTCTTTTGGTCCAGTCCAGTTCCCTCAATCCCTCATTTATTCCCTTCAGCAAACTCTGATTTTTTAGTCAACTCAGTTTAAGTGTCTTGACAGCCCCCTGCGCTCAGGAAATGAGGAAGAAACCAACAAGAGAGCCTCTACAGTACAGCAAAGATTGTTGTTATTACTATTGTTGTTGTCATTACCTCTGAGGTTGTTTTTCGATCGCGTTGGTTTGTCTCTCTGTTTGTCTTTGTTCAAAAGTTATGGATGGAGTTTGATGAAATTTTCAAGAAATCCGTGACCTGGGACATGGAACAAGTCTTGGAATTTTGGGAGTGATCCGGATCACCCTCTGGATCCCTGAATTTTCATCAGAATCTGAATCAGAATAGACTTTGTTGTCATTGTAGCGGATGATACATGGAACTTAAGTGGCATCTCCTTTGTGCAACAGCATAATAATAAAAACTAAGTGGTAATAAAGTGCAGTGCAGTGTAAACAAAAGATGCTGATATGTACAGGTATTAAAAAATTTAAAACTTAAGGAGGTAGATATTGTTGTTATTACTCAGTAACAGGTGGCCAGTGGTCAGTGCAAATCCAGAATCGAGTTTATTTCAATGACAGCTCTTGGATAGACACTGTCCCTGAATTTTTTAAAGGATTCTTTCACAATGGGAGACCATTTTTGGCATTTGTGCCAGATTGGCATTTTGTCCAGGATGTCCGGATTGCGGCTGCTCGGCGGAGAATTGCACTTTCTGAGTGCTTTTCTGGTTTCCAATATCTAGTTAAGTAGACTACAGGACCATCTTAAATCAAAATACACTAATACTGCAGGTGCTACTTCTGCCATAGGCCTTTCACAACAGTGGAAAAGTTGGTCTGAGCTTGCGAGCCATGACATCACCGGGGGGCGTGTCATATCTACAAATACTGTATACCGCAAAATGTACTGGCCTGTACTCTGCCTGGCTGTTGTCATGTTTGGCATCCATGTGTAGACGGAACCTCTCATGTGAAAAACCCAAAAGACATTCATCAAGGTTTTGTCCCATCTCTGTTACTCATCAGTCTGTGGCCTTATTTTACACTTTATCAGATACATTTTAATGTCTTTCATCATCAACAGTGTATTTTTTTTGTCACGTTGAGTCAAAGCTCTTGTCATCTTCATCATCATCCCACACCCTCTGCTTTCATCGTTGCCTTCTGATTACTGACATTTTACTGAACCCCCATCTGTCTGCAGCTTTTTGGTTTCTTAATCTCCTCATTTTCATGGTGTGGAGCTTTGCAGATGAGCATGCGTGCTGACACACACATGCAGTGTGCTTAGAATATTGGCGCTTAATTGCTGTCTGTTGCAGTACAGATGGCTGCATTAGAAGAAGTTAAGGAGCGCTTGTGTAACTCCTCAGGACATGGCAACTCTGCCTGCTCTGTTTGAGATAGTCTTGTGCAACGCTGCACTCTGCTGGAGGAGCTGTTTTAACTCCTGAGGGTTAAAAGCGTTACCTTGATCACATCGGCACTGATTTATTTCACACTTCATCACTGGTTCCCTGACCATTTATTATTCTCTGTAGTGCGCGCTGTCACCAGAGAGCTGGTCACTGCGTCAGAGATCTTCGGCTGCAGGTCAGCAGTCAAACTTAATGGGATACGTTCTTGTGCTCCCACATATTTTATTAAAAGAGCTTCGACAATAATCTGTCCAAGAGATCAGTCTTCACTATCTCGATTTATAAACGATGAGATGAAGCTGGACTGTTGCAAGAGTTACTTTAAAAAATGATAATAATAATATAATATTTTAATATTTTTTAATTTTTTTATTAAAAAATACTTTACATTTACATTTTAAAAGATCTCTCACCAGAATTATGTGAAGAAAGTAAATATAATCTCAGATTAATAATAA
The DNA here is from genome assembly GCF_027744825.2 of Synchiropus splendidus. Classification (NCBI taxonomy): domain Eukaryota; kingdom Metazoa; phylum Chordata; class Actinopteri; order Syngnathiformes; family Callionymidae; genus Synchiropus; species Synchiropus splendidus. Next base: position 10,929,337 of record NC_071342.1, on the reverse strand, counting down.
TAATAATAATAATGATAATTGTGGGGTAAAATGTAAACAGAACATACATACAATGAATTATCATGTAAATATATTTAAAGATCCATAAATAATTAGTGAAAGAGTGTGAGCTAGAAACACAAAATAATTACGTTTCCTAGTTTCTCTCTGACTCATTCACTTTGCTGATAAAAATGTCTTGTCTCCTCAGGAGCCTGGAATTGTGGGCGTTAACACCATCATGGTCATTGCTCTCTGCTTGGGACACAAAGTGCGTACGTGAGCGTCCCTGGTTGCATCTGCTGGGATGAACATGCCACTGCACCAAATCTCCGTCATCCCGCGGGATGTCACTTCGTCACGGGTGTCGGGGAGTGGCAAGTCGAAAGACAAGGACAAGCAGGTACGTCAGCATCCATTGACTCGACTCTTTATTCAATATTGAAAGTGTTTGCAGAAGTGTTTTGTATGCTGGACTGTCCTCTCGCAGTCACTCTGTCTAGATGAATCAAAAAGTGAAGTGTATTACATATTGAGCATCACCATTTTTTAATGCATCAAACAGACTTCCATGTTATAATCAATGTATTGTTGGCACGTTTGAGCGCAATAGCTACAGACATTGTTCAACTCTGAGCCTCTGCTGGATGGCCAAGCTGCTCCCCCTAATGGAGAGTCCAGACACCCTGCAGCGAAACCGTTTGATCACAGCGGTGTCACTCGCAGCATTGAACTATTGAAGCGCAGAAACACTGGTCTTGCCTTTCAATATCCCTTCATCTGTCCGCCTGCCTGAGTTTTGTAACCCGGGAACAGCAGCCAAAGAAAAGAGCCTAGACTTTCCTCTCCTCTCCCTATACTGGTTTGTCTCATTGTTGAGGAGTGTTGGTCCGGCAATCCTGCAGAGAAAACTCATTTTGGCCTCTTTTATCCGCAATCTATTCTTTCCTTCACTGCTGAAAGGTAGGAGATTTGAAGGAGAGTTTCCTTTTGGCTCAGCTCTTTATTTCAGCAGCACACATTCTGTCCTCATTACTGGAGGCACTTCATCCTGCCTGACCCGGGGATATTTGAACACTTCCACCTGGGGCAAGGACTTATTTTTATCCTGGACTGGTTCCCAGACAAGAACCTTTACCAAATGTAGAGCTTGTATGCCCAGCTGTGAGCACTTCTACTAAAACTAAAGACGATTCCTGTGCTCACTGCACCCTGGCTGCTGGACGAAATTCTGCCCCCAGGCTTTGGTTGGCAGTCATAAATGGTTTCGATCATATAACTAATGCGATTACGTCCAACAAGTGAGGTGAAAGTGGATTATAGTTAGACTGGGGCAGCTCGATATAAAACACGGTTACCATTTGTTTTAGTAGCATTTTATCTTTTCTTCTCTATACTTTCTCTCTCTGTGTACCATTTGTTTATGTGCTCTCTCTCCCCCTCCCACTCGTATTTGTGCTCCATCAAACAAAAGTGCCCTCTGAGAGCAGGCGCTTTTTTTCCCTCAGTAGTAGGACAAAGAGGAGTGCTAAGACAATATGTCTGAGTCCTGCAGCCTCATCGCATCATAATAGAGTCCGGGCACCGAGTGCAGCAGCACAGGTGTTCTCAAGAGGCCTCTCACATGCTGCATATGGTGCCATGTTGCAGCTATTAAGAAGTTCAATTTCCAGATGAGCTCAAAACCTGGCTAATCGCACTTTATTAGCATTTATTGCAAATGCGCCACTTTGGTCGATTGCTTGCTTGATCTTTTTTTTTTCATTGTATTTGACCTCGAGACGTATAGATTAGTGCAGTCCTCCTTTAATTTTATCTGCTTGCTGCGCTGGTTTTCACCCTCCTGAGGATGAAGTGTGTAAACAGCAGTGATTCTTGTCCTCCCTGCGGATCCTTCAGCAAAATGTGTGCAGAAGAAATGCAGCGATTGAAAAGAGAAGGGGAGAAAGGCTGGTGTTTACTGAATGCTGATCAGTCTGACGCTCAGCAGACTTTGTGTCCAGGATTTAGTCATGGAGCAAACGCCCATCTGGACTCTCTTAAAGCAGACGCCAGGTCTTCGAACAAACTTTTGTTTTAGCTGCTCTATACAGGAAGCCTCTTTGTGGCCACAATTCTCCTTTTGCTTCCTGGTCATTCACTGTCGAACAGATCCAATGTGGTTTATCAGTCTTCATCCTTCTAAGATCCAGCACTCCAGTATCATAAGTCTTGCAAAATGACCTTGCTGTACCACCACTGGTCATGTCAATTGGTATATACTGTATGGTAGCTCCCCTACGTTGACTATCACAGGGTGTGTTTTAAAAGAGCTCAGACTCGGATAGAATGTTCCAAAGTCAAGTCACCCTTACGGGAAAAAGCCCTTGAGATTTAAGCCTCGATTCTGGAACAGCTAGTTGGAATCAAAGGTGGAAAGTAGCAAATGTTCTAACTTACTGAACATCAGGCGACACTAGTGTTTGAAAAGACTCTTTGATCTACCTGAGCTACGTTGAATTCTACTGGTGGATTGAAATATACCGATGTGCTCCTTTACTGTGAATCATAATCAGGTTGTGTCCAGATGTGTTCCACGTCCCATTTTGTGAAATGTTCGTAAAATCGAAGTCTTTCATCTTTCACAACTGTGGTATTTGTTAGTTGGGTAGTTGAGACCTAAGTCACAGAGACGCAAGTGAAGGTGAAAGAGAGGCACACGTCAATACCCTCAGGTTATTTCTCTCCCTTTGGATTTATATTTGCTTAAAAAAAATGTCAATCCTTTAATTGCTTATTAAAAGTTATCACCATGTCGAGGCCTGAGGAAGTGCAGCAGTGGAAGTGGACAGTCAAGGACAAAGTATTCTGTGTGATGTGTAATAGCTGCAGATATCTGCCAACGCTAATGGTGTGTCTGTGGTCCTCGTAGAGGACAAGATCAAACGCTCACCGCCAAAACAAAAAAGTCCCTCTCACACTCCAGGAAAGACAGGAAGTGTTTGGCAACTCTTTTTTTTGCTCCTTTCATCATGCTGGTTTCCATGTTTCTGTTCTTATTGTTTTAGAAGCAGGGTTTTTGCATGTTTGTTGTGGTCAGATTTCCTGTCTGTTGAGAAAAAACAACAACTTTTACCCGCCTTTAGGCAGGAAAGCAGTGTCCAAATATTTGGATCATTGTCATGCAAGTCGCCCCCCCGGCTCTCCAGCCTCAGGGCTTAAAACGGAAATGTCAAGATATTGTGCCGGAGAGGATGTCAGCTAACATCAATTGTTTTAAAAAAAGAACGGAGAACCCAGGGAATCAAATTATTTCTAAAAGCAGATCAACAGACTGATGTGCTTTTCAAGTTAAAAATGTGCGGCTTTTGCTGACTTGCACAAATTGCCCGTATGTAAATGAATGAGGTAGACTTGTGATGAAAGAGAAAAGCTTGAGCGCAAATTCCGTCTCATCATATGCACACATGTATGTTCAAATGGCTGCGTGGGTCTGGTGGTTAAGTGAAAGCTGGCAGGGGAAGATAACGTGTATGATGGAGGGATTTTAGCTTTTTCTGCTGCAGTTTTAAAAACCAAAGTGTCAGCACACTCGGTCACTGTCGTACAACTGCCATTCCGTTCAGTTCGAGGAACGGTTCAGTCATGGTGCTGATGCTATCTCCCCCTGAGAGAATTCCTTGTGAAGGAAGCTGAAAATATTATTGCTGTTGTTACTGTGCCATAGTTGGTACTGAAATCCTTCTGAACAAAACTAAAGGAATGCTCATAATAATGTCTACTTCCCTTACATGTATCATGTTTGATAAAGTTCGCCCACAGTGCATGTCCTGCTGAATCTGATCTGGGTGGTCCTGCCTCAGAGCTACTGTGATGACAGTTTCATAAATCTCTGACCTTTCTGGGCGAAGTAATTTGCTTATGCATGACAAATCCTGACACTGGCAACTAGATGGTGACTAAAGGGTTAAGATGGTTTTGACCTGCACCATTAAGTTTTCTGCAATGGGCAGACAAGGGAAAGCTTCGACGCACTGAGGATTTGGTGCTGGTAAGTTGTAGCTTTACGTTTGCATTTACATTTTACACACTGATGGGCTTGAAGTACGCTGTGTAAAATCTGGTCCCAGACCTGACTTTTAGGCGGAAACATGACCATTCTTTGAGAGCAACTATAATGAGCTCCTGCAGAGTTTCCTCTAATCTGAATGACCTTATCTAAATACCATTCCATTTTAATGAACATAGTTTGCCTGGCTAAAGTAATTGCACCAAAGGTAGCGCAGTGAATTGTTGTCCCGCCATTGTTCCTGAGGTTCCTGCTCCTAATCCCACTCGTGTCCAACTAATTTGGCTTGTGAATACCTCAGCCATCTGGAGCCTGATAGTCATCGCTTGTGCTTTTGTGTTTCTGAGCGTAGCTCGACCTGGGACATTCAGAAAGTCCTCAAGTTGTCACGCTCAACAAATAAACGGGAGCTCACGCCGCTGGTGTGTTATTTGTCAAATACAAATACACAGCACTCTTCGTATCGCTGATCTTTTGTCGTTATACTGTTACACATGCATGCACTCGTTCTCCTAAATACACACACATACGTACCAGCAGCTGGTGTTGTTAGTCGACCCATCTGTGCAGGACATCGCGAGTGTCCCACAGGAGCAGCCACTTCAGGTTGAAGTGCCGTAAAACGAATTAAACGTGGAAGGGATGACATGATTGCCAGGCTCTTGAGGGCCATGACTGCTTAGAGTAGGGTTGTCTTTATGTTAGGAATTTTGCATGAGGGTCTTTTAACTTTCCTTAACACCTTAAAAAAATGGAACAATTGAATTGAGTGGTGTAATAATTACTAGCACTTTCCTCTGATCTAGAGGTTGTTGTGCTGGTGGATGGGTGAGTTTCATGGTTTGTTAGACACTCAGATACAGTTGACACTAAACACCTTGTTGAGCATTCTGCAGGGCCAAATAATCTCTCATGACTTGACAGCGACAAATATTTGTTTAACTTGGCCACCATTGCGACAGATGGTGCATTCACTGTGAAGGGTAGCAATTGCAGCTAAATATTTAATAGGAGAGAAGACAGAGCCATGGTAATGGTGCAAGCGCAAGTTTTTTCATGTGCAGACCTCTGCAGCTTCTGTCATGAGAACAATTCAGATGCGGAATATAAACTTTGGAAATTTGCATCAGTCAGATTTTAATCTTCATGTGCATCTTTGCATTTTGTGCTCGAGCCTGACTTCGGTGAAGGAAAGTTTGGAGTGACGAATCTGGAGGCATCGCCTGAAGCTTAGCCTCCAAGCTTTTCCTGGACTTTCACTTTGCAGGCCACCGCTTTCTTTGAGTAAACAGTCGCTGTTTTTGGCATGACCTGTACTCGTCTATAGAAAGCTTCTGACTTTGTCCCTCAGTTAAACAGGTCAACAGTGACAGGAGTGTGTTGAATAAGGGCTATTCATGTGTTTCTGGGGGGTGGGTCATTCATTGGTTTCAGTTTCTTCATCTTGCATTTAAAAAGTTGTCACATGATACCCTTCTTTAGGGCTCCATACAAGCTATGGGCAACTTCCGTATTGGAGCCAGTTTTGTCGTTCCGCTTCATGCTTTTTGTGACTTCACTCAGGGACGCATTTTAGGACTGACCGACCTTCAAGTTCTTCAAGTCATGATGGATGTCCTTTCCCTTCACTTAGCTGATTTGTTCTTGCCAAGCGATGAACTTGAACCGTAGCTGTCTGCCAACCGTTGGACAACACAACCCCATTAAGAAGTTAAGACAAATGAATGGCCCGCTGTACATCATGAGGCCGAGTATATTTTTCGTTTGGAAACTGAACCTCAGAAGATGAAGCTGAACAATTTAAGCACAGCGTGGAATGGAGAATAGATTGAGGTGGGTGAAATGATTTATGATACAGGTCATGGACTGCTCTTGAACCCGTGAGATTGTGCACAGCATATAAATCTTAACCCTCTTCAGATTGGCAGAACCTTCAGCTCATCCTCTTCTGCACAAGCCTTAAATGTTCTGAGAGGAAAAACACAAGATGAGTGCTGAGAATAAATGGGATCAAATTGGAGAAATGTTTCGCCATGACAACATTTTTTACAATGGGAGTTAGGCTCTAGACTCTATGATTCCAGACCTTTACAGTGTCCCTTCACCCACAATGGAGGGGAACCTGCCATAGTACTTTGGTTCCCTGACCAAAGTACTGACTCTTTCGGCTTTCTTTCATGTTCATCCTCACTGCAGGCTCCATTTGTATCCGGATCCATGTGTAACATTAAATGGGCCTTTAGCATTTTTTCATATATGTCCAGAGTGCTCTCACCTGTCTTTCGTCCCGTATAGCTGGGATTGACATTTGACCCACTCGACCTTAGCCTTTATGAAGTAAGAGGCAGAAAGTCAGTTAGTGAATGACTTTTGAGTCTCACTGAAGTTTCCTCAAATGCAGCGGATGTCGACCTGTTTGACTGTATTGATTTCTGTGTTGGGATCCCCAGGTATGCTCCTATCTGGAGTGAGCTCTGCCTTTAATAAGTATTCAGGTGGTGGTCTCTCCTGATCCAGCACTATCCATCATTTTTACCACCAGGTTCTGTGGTCTTTGAATCAAGGAAAAAGTCTTCTCTCAGGTGAGTCCAATTTGTCGGCGCAGTTGCCATGGACTCTCCCTGTCAGACATCAGAGACGTCGATTGATGTGTTTATGTGAACCCTTGAACACTTTCAACATCCGCCCGAGGAGCCCGATTGGGGCTGTGTTATCCGTCGCCATGGGGTCACGCCGCCTGGGTTGGCGGCAATCAGTCGGAGCCCTTAGAATCCTTGCGCGAGCAAACCGGGATTTTACCCCGGCTCGATCGACTCATATCTCTTTCAGGGCTGCGGCCTCCCTGAGGGCTGCGATCAGATTATGATGCTGCAATATGTGAGACTGGAATAGCTGGAGAAGAGATGAGCGAGAGGACGAGCAGGGCAAGAGCTTGAGCAGAATAAGTTAGCCGCGTTGCAATCAGATATTTATTTATTTTTTATGAGCTGTAGTTCTGGGGCGATCAGGATGGTTCAGGTCAGACCGATAATGAGGATGCTGTGTTGATGCACATGACTCCTCAAGTGGTGATGGATAAACAACTTCATGAAGATATGGATGAGTAGTGTTAGCTAATGTTGACGCCAAAGGAGCTCTCTTGACTGGTACTAATAGAATGGCTGAGATAAAGGATATAACCGAAATCTTACCAGCTGTATAAATAAAAAAAAAGTCAATAGTCTTGCATTTTGTTTCTCTGCACAACTGACACACAGATGGCAATAATTATGGACATTGACATGAACCCAATTATTTTATGAACTCACAATTGACAAGAAATTTCACTTGCCTGGTTTTGACCTAAATTTGGAGATAGCTGAAAAAAAAAAGGTGGAACTTTGTTAATCGTGAGTGTTTGACGAACATGCCTTAATAACAATATATAATTCAGAAGTTTATATCTGTGAAGTGTAGAAACAGTAGTCATGTGGTGGTGTTCCCAGGCCACCCTGAGAAACACGGATCTGCCCTGGGGCCTCTTCCTGGTTTGGCATTTCTGCCATAAAAGATGCCCTGTCGATCCACCTCCACATCTTGCTTCACTCGATGGAGGAACAGCCTGAGTCTCTCTGAGACGGATGAGTTCTTCTCCTTGTCGCTAAAGGGCAAGACCTCGGGATTTTCAAAATATTGACAGATTTTTATTTATTTTCTTTCATTTCAGAGACCCTGCACATGAAGATAAAAAAAAAAAATCTGCTGTTGTTCTCCCCGGTAGTTGCAAATGTAATTTGCTTTAAAAGAACAAAATGAGACATGTTTCTCTTCACCAGTGTTAACCTTAACCCCTCCGTTATCATGAGAGGAAAATGTGTGGAAGAAGGACAAGACTGTACCAGAGTTCTTGAAATATGCTTATAGTTTGTGGTTTAATTTTATCTAATATTGTGTGCAAGACTGAAGGGTGGAGCTCTTGCTGAAATAATGAATGATTCAGAGTCGGGGAAGAGCTATTGATGGGAACATAGAGGAGTAAATATGAGTCAGATGGTGGTGAATGGTGGGTCAGCTGCTGGAACTAACAAGGGTCTGACTTCATCACATCTTGGCACCAACTCTTCCTTGCACGTCATGTGGCGCTTTGTTTCTGTGCGGTTTTCTATCACATTCATGAGCTTGGATTTTTCCTCCGATTTGCTTAAATGGCCACATGTAAGTTGGATTTAACCACAACTTGTGTCAACTGTCAGTGAAAGGACGTGAAAGATTGATATACTTTGCTGATATTGAAGGCATTGTATTATCAGCCGAAGATAGCCAGACGGGCAAACATGCAGATAAACAAGCAGTCTTTACACGACATGGAATGGGACCATGAAATTGCGATTTCATTTCTTTGTTTGTTGTTTTTTTTGTGGCGTTTCAGTTGATCGTCATGAACCACTGGAATAGAACAACCTCAATAACATAGCATGTCATCAGGTCACCGGAGAGACAGAGTCTGGAAGTGGGCACTCCTCCGAGTTGGACATGCACACATCACCTCTGGGTGTCCTGCAAACGTCCTCAATGGGACGACCGAACCCACTTGATTTTACTTATGCGTTCCTCACTGGTGGCCGAGCTCACCGTGCCTAGGGACGCCTTATTCACACCGCTCATATTTAAACCATGAATAGAAAGCACGTTGATTTTCGGTATTTAGACTCACAAGTACAGTCTTACAAAACAGATCCTTATTAGATAAATATAATACTTTACAGAGGAATAGTACATGCATTGTATAGATATATTTATGCACTGGGAGGTTGTGTTTTTGTCTTTACGGCATGTCAGACATATCTTTACCAATTTGGCGACAGCAAGTACTGGCTGTTCTACGTTTATTTGAAATGTATAGAGTATAGCGAAAGACCATATGTGTGAGAAATAGGAAGTAGACAAAGAGCTAAATGTTTGTCATGAGTAAGTACAAGTTTATACCAGCAGGGGGCGGGGATGGCGAGAGTGTTTGTCTGCCATCGGCCTTGAGCATGAAGTCAGTGCAAGTCCAAGTGGAAATCCTTTATCAGTGCGTGCTGCCAGCCTTAGATTGGCTGGGCCGCCCTGATCACGAGAAGAGAGGATTGCAGCGCTGGCCCACACGATTTGATTTCAATGATTGAGGCTAAGACGTTGCATCCAAGTCCTGGCGTCCAGCTCAAATATGTCTGGTCATTTTGCAGCAATTAAGGATCTGTCCCGTTTCTTTCCTCGTATTTCAGCCTCCAGCTGCCTGTGGTTTTATTTTAATTTGAATTCCGGCTATTTTCAGACTTTCAAAATGCAAATGCCATTTTCAGAAGACTGCACAGAAGAGTTAGCGTGAGATGAGCTGGCTTTAAATGCAAATTGATGCTGCTGCACTGGTCCGTATTTATCTGGAAGCTAAATGAGTCTGGATCTTAAAAAAAAAAAAAAAAAAAGGGAATAGTACGCATGGCACTGCAGGGGTGTTGGACTTACATCTGTAGATTTGAATTTTGGGATGAATGGTGAAAGGCAATACTGAGTTTGTGCTCCCTGTTTGGAAGCAAAAGTCAACGTAGGGCGGACTGCTATTATGCAGAGAAGGTGGGTTTTAGACCTCAGGCCTGTCTCACTGCCACAGGCCTCCAGCTGAATATTTGTATCCCAGGGTGATAGAAATTCTGTCCATGTCCTGTTTTTTGTTCTGTTTTTGGTAAACAGCTTGGTGCATAACAGATAAGAAAAACGCTGAACAACAACGTGCTGGAGAGCTTAAGTGTTTTATAATGTGTAGACCTATAATTAGGGAGTGGATGAGCAAATGCATGCACATCTTGATCCACAAAAACCTGCGTGAAAGCATTGTTTATAATATATAGATATAATTGATGTCAATTGTTTTACTGCTCTTCAAACAAGCTTTGAGTGCAAGCATGTAAAGTAATGTTTAATATGACTATCATCACAACACTGAGTTCTTTGTAAGAACTCAGGCAATATTATCTGATATATTTTATCATGTTTTGAATCATCTTGGATCAGCCAATTTTTACAATGGGATGTTTACATTTACAAACATGCATAAATCACTCTAAATATTATCCTTTTTATTGTGCTTTAGTGTGACCAACTTGTTATTTGCTTTTCAATTTCAAGGAAGTTTCAGCTTCCTTATCTCTCGGGTACTATGGGGTGGTAAATGCAGCGTAACATGGGGGGAACTAAGCCTGCTGGAAACCGAGGCTACTACAAGGAGTGGTGTCACTAGAAGAATCACTGTCTCTGTCTTGACAATGACATTGCAACATGCATTATGCCATAAGAGGCCCTTAAATTATCAATTTTAAATACATTTTGACATATTTGTAATGCTTATGCTGAAACAATCAAGAAAGTGGGATGAGCACTACAGAAGGTTTTGTCGTCACTTTAATACCTAATGTTCATGGGAGATCCTCGATGAAGAAGAATGGATGTGCTATTTTCCTGCATGGCTCTTGATGTGGCTTAGACGCTCGTTCGTGATAGTTGTTGACCCTGAACATCAGTTTTCTGTGAGGGACTCTATCAGAGCGAGGAGACAGACACCAGACCTTGGCCTTGTGAACTCAGGGCTGTGCTTCGATTGTAGCCAAAACCAGAGACACCGAGAGGGATGTTTCAATATGCACATGATTCTTTATCTCAGTGTCACACAAGTCACCTATTGAAATGACTGAGCTAACGTTCATGAGGGCTGGAGGCTGTCTGGAATTAAGACAGGCTGAGGTTTCTCTTACAGAGTATCATTGATTTAAAATTGATTTGAGTTTGGAGATCGTTTTCTGTCCAGTGCAGCAAGGGGGTCAGTTTCATGTGTGGAGCTCACCCGCAGCTCGGCCAGAAATAGCTGATGAAATAAGGTCATTTTCGTATTCCCCTCTTGCCATGACCTTCAGACCGCCTCATCTGTGGTCACTCTTTCACCCAACTCTAACTTGGAGCTGAACCCAGTTAGATGAGACCAGAGTGCACCTCCAGGTTCACTCCGTATACTCATCTACCTTTCATCATCATTTCCATCATCCTTTACATTTGCGCAGTCAGTTTCATCTCTGAATTCATTTCTAAATGTTAGGCATGAGATAAATGCCCGAGTTTCTTTTTGAATGGATACAGTCCATTAGGGCTCCATTTCACCCCCTGTGGGATCAGTGTCTGCATATTGAAAGAGTTCCTCCCTCACTCAGTCTGTCTTTCTCTGTCCACGTCGGTCTGATACTGCATTTCCTCCAAAGTTGGCCTCCCGACCGTGTTCTCAATCACACCGCCATTCAGATGAAATCCGCCAGTGACTGACATTTCTTGATTGAGTCTGTAAAACATGGCATCACCTTTCTCAGTTGGAGTTGCTGGGAGCAGGATGTGGCTGAGTTGGTGACGCAACATTGCTTCTTAATATAGCGTTCTGTTCGAAGAAAAGCTGTTTCTTCCCCACCTGTTCTCCCCATTTCTTAGCTGAGGTTGTTGGTGGAAATGGTTGTTATCGTGCTGCTATGTTTTCAAGCAAGCATATGTGAAATTGAACAATGAACTGTCATTTCACTTGAAATATTGGAAATGGATATGTTTATTTTGGCATTAGAATGTTCAGTGCTGAGCTTAACTTTAACTGAATTCAATTGGCTTCATGTCCAGTGGGACTGTATTGAATGTCTTGTTTGCTTCTGCCGGATGTTTGACTCTTGCCCTTGACTTCATGTGTGCGGCTGGGATGTTCCTCTTGGTCCCAGCCCTCCAGCCTCTGTGTCTGCTGGCGATTGGCCGAGCCCTCCAGCAAAGCCGCCTTACATTGGCGACCAGTGTTGTCGGAGTGTAAGACGTGTAACAGTTGACCGTTTGGACCCTGGCAGCTCGTGTGTGCTGGTGTGACCGGCTTAAAGCTTGGTGTGGGGAGCTGAGGGAGTCTATTTAAAGGACACCTCCTCCCACTTATGAATGATTCAACCAACACGGTCGCCCCTCCCCCACCAGCTCATCAAGATCAGCTGGAGGAAGAGGTGGCTGGCCAATGGGATTACGGCACCGGATTGTGTGTGATTGAGAGAGACCGGGCTCGGACAAGTGCAGCGGCTGTGGTTCTGTTTGTGTGCGCTGGAAATGTAGGGCAGCTGCTTACTCTCCCTCCCTCCGCCACCTCTCTCTCTCTCTCTCCGTATCCTTTCTCTGCCTCTCTTTGTCTCCAAATCGCGCTGCCGTAGCAGCACTTGCCTCGGCGACCACTGTCATCATTGGTGCAGATCCACTTCCGTGTTTTCCGAGGCTGAGTGTTCTCCCTCTCCGGTGGCTCTGCTCGAGGACCTACAGAGGGTCATGTAACATCCCAGAGGATCCATTATCCGTGTGAGGGTGTGTGGGTGTCTGTGTGTATGTGAGTGCGAGTGGGGGGACGGAAGGTGAGGTGGCATCAGGATCCATCATGAATTCTTGTTGGAAGATGAAGATTCAGGTACAGCTCCTTCTTCTTGATGTGCTGCCTTTGTTTGTTGTCACTTCATATCCGTCACTGCTGTCTATGTGTCATGTCGTGTCTGAGTATAAGCACCTTATCGTCAGCGAATTTGGTCGCGTCCACACAGAGAAGCGCTGAGAATGATAAAAGGAAAACCAGCCTCATCATAGTTTCCATTCAGCGGTTGTTATGGTGAGGCCTCCTGTCTCCGTGGCGACGGCTGCTTCTGCTGCAGTAGCAGGAGATGAAAGAGTGGTCGAGAACGTGTGGGCTAGTCTTGTTTGTGTCTGATGAAGGAGGAAAACAGGAGAAAGTAAAATGGTGAGAGGCTCGTCTGTAAATCGTGAGGAGCAATACAAGTACAAGTTTATGATCTCATCCGGCAGTCTGGGATTCAGCAGCACAATCTCAGTGGGACTGTGAACCCTGTCGACATGTTTACAGTCGGTTCATGTGCCACAGGGTGTTTACGTTTGTTTGTGTGCCAGCTTCCTCTTCTGGATGTGTAAGGCTGACCCACTTTCTCTTTCCCTTTTGTTCTGGATGATACTGTCTTAACAAAAATGACCATCAACTCTCAGCTAGCTTTCAGTGTTAGTGTAGCAGTGTTGCTAAATTCACGTATGCTAGCATCAGATATTCAATACAATCAAGAGCTAGTAATAGCATCTCTACTCCAAGTTCACAAAGGCAAGTCACCTAAACTGTCAACGCAACACAAACACAAAGACAGCAGAGCGGTCAAAAACATCCGTTATCTGCCTTTTTTGTTGCGTGAGTAGTTGCACGACACAAGCTAGTAACAGCACTGCAGAAGTGTGTTGGATGTTTTCCTCGGTGGCGCTGACTTGTTCTAGGCAAACCCACGCAAGATGCTCCATTTGTCACTAAAAATTCTCTGCCCATGTCTTTGTGTCTTTGCTGTGGGGGCTCTGGTTTCCTCCTAAATGTGCATATTAGGGGCTTTACAACCTACTGTTACACCTTTTAACCAAGTAACTCATTTCTATAAACTGTCCATACACATATATCTTTTACTTTTGTATTAATTGTGTATAGGACAGTGGCATGTCCCACTGATGTAGGTATTCCTTATTTTCTTCATGAGTTTATTAGACTGCTCTCACAAATATGTGCAGACTTTCTTGTTTTTGTTTACATGAAGTATCTTTCTTCATTCTTGAGTTAGAGCTGCAACAATTGTTTTGACTGTTGACTAGTCACAGACTGCTTAACTACTTCTTTTCTGTCCTTCTTTTTGCTGCTGAATTTCCCCTTGTGGGACAAATAAAGAAATATGATCTCCTCTCTTAACGATTAGTCTACATATGACGTGTACAGTTTGACAAGCGTGGCAACATGTCTGAACGAACACGTATTACATTATAATTACATGTAATTATAATCATTGCAGTTCATTGTTGATGTTCCATGTCTGTATGCATTTTTTTTGTCTTAAATGTTTTTAAGGTGCGAATTCAGTTAATTGGTGTTTAGAACCCTTCTGTTGAAAGAGTTTGACTCATTTTCTTGCAGACATGCCAACAAATTAGTTCAACAACGTTTTTCCTCTGTCCAATTGTCGTTTAAAGGAAAGCACTCGTTCTCATGAGAGCAGTGCTCTTCAGATATGCAGCTAAGTAGCGCCCGCTTTATTTAGCTCTACTTAAAATGCTGTTTTTCAGGCACATCTTTGCCAAAAACGTCTCCTCGTGTAGACTAAATGTGGCCTCTGCTGGACTTGACACACTTATATGTCTGCATCTAGTCCACAGCTTAGAATATCAAATCATTGACTGATGCTCCGAATCACAGAGCTTTGTGTCAAATCTGCAGCTGGGGGGAGGGATGGGAGAAGGTGGGGAGGAGGAGGAGGGGAGATTAATGCAGTCGCATGTCACGCTGAAGCTTAAAAACTGTTGACGAGGGAGAGGATGGCGGGGAGAGAAAGACGGAAGGCAACTTGGATTTGTGAAAGTTCTCTCCTTGTTTTCCTCAAAGGAGATTTTATCCTTCAGCACTAGCAAGACGTGTGCGCATCATTACTGTTCTGGCTTGACATTAAAGTGCCGAAAAGGGGTTGTTTCAAATGGTTTCATATTCCCTCTAGACGGCAAAGCTTAATGCGACTCTAAGCAGCTGCTAAGTGCTTCAAGCGATGAAGAAGTTAGAAGAAGTCAGTGGGCTTCATGCTGCTCCCGTTTTGTTAAATTTCCTGGAGTTTCGCATTCCTGCACGACTGGTCAATTTCCTCCCAGTTGAAGCGTCTTTATTGTCTCGGTGAACAAGTGTGTGATGGCGGGATTATAACTGGAGGATTACACTGTATAAGATGGCTAATGAGAAAAGGGTGACGCTGCATCAGTTATCCGTACTGCTTCACAAACGTCATTAATAATAGATACTGTTGTGTCAGAGTGCTTGACCTGAAGTGGAGCAAATGAAGAAAGCCCGCACGCTTTAATCCTCAGTCTAGTTTCCGACTGTAGTTACTCCACGCGTTGACTGTTAAACATGCAGCGAGCATAACAGTCCTGCCGCTGCTCTGAATGTAGAATTGTCACTATCCCCTTCTGCATCCTGTTTGAACACGTTGATGTCATTATGCCACTGATGAAGAGAGATGAGCGCTAGAAGAAGATGCGAGGGCGAATAACATCCTGCTGCGGAGGAGAGTGCTCGCTGACAAATGGATGCAAAAACGGCAGATTTGTGGTCCAAACTGTGTCTGCAGGGTGTTTTCTGCTCCCTCCTGCACTTAACTGTCTCATTCAGACACTTAGGGCAGAGTGATGCTCATGTGTTGCTGAGTGACACTGCAATTTAAATTTAAATATGTTTTTGAAGGAGGATTGTTCCCTTTGGATTTGGTATATGATTGGGGTACTGTAAGTGGGTGATGTGATTTGTCCATATGTTGTTATACATGTTCACAATACAAGAAGAAACACCAGGATTAGTCCAGCTGATTGTTTGATGAAGAAATATGGAACACCAGCAGAAAAACCGAAGCCGTTCTTTTTCAAGAGCAGTGTTAGTCACAGATGAGAGACATGCTGAATATACTTTAGCGACAGTGTTTCAAGTCCATCATCTGCCTCGAGTCTTCTGCCCACTCCTGCGATTCCTGCTTGCACTGACTGGACAGGAAACCATGAAAAACCCACCTTGCGTCCCACCACTGTGTGTCTGGTAGTGTTGTCGCCCAGATGTGAGCGGCTGCCGACACAGATAATATCATTGATTCTCTGTATCTTCTTGCGCTGGACTGGACTTGCTGCCTGTTTTTGTGTGTTTAACGCGACCATCGATGACATTTGAATGAGATGTCTCAACTGCTGCCGAGGGAAAGCGCTTATCTCTGTCTGAGACAGAAATCCAATGTCTGGATGTCTGAAGGAACTTGTTAATTAAACAGAATGTCTTTGGCCCATTTTTAGGTCTGCATTGGTCAGAGAGGCTCCCTGCATCAGAGCAGACATGTGAAAACAGGATGAACTTTCTGCTCCTGACTCCTCCCTCTCACCTCAATGAAACCTCAAGACACAAAGTGAAACATGAAGTCTTAGCTGAGGTGGTGCCTCATGAGCTCATCTCATCACTAACATGATTTGAGATGCTCATTTTAACTCCTTGTTGTACGCAGTAGTGGTGCAAGAAGATAGCGATATGCTCAAACATTGCGATATTGTATTGATATTTTTGCTGAAATATGGCAATACTGGTATGATAATATCTTGCTATATTAAGTGGGCTGTATCAATATTTAATACATAGATAGCTGGATAAGATGCTACATTTGTGACACGTGTTTAATACTAATTACATTTTCTTTCTGTACGTTGGAGGTATGTTGAGTTCACAACAATAATTTTCATCCACATGAGTATTGTACCACATCATCTGATTTTTTTTTTCCCCCTTTTAAATGAAGGCTTTTGTTAACGAAAGTGACCATGTATTGCTGAAGTTACAGTGTTGCAATATATCATCACCACTCCTGTGTATTGTATGGCAAGATGCCTGGAAATACACAGCCCTAGTATGTAGAAAATTCAAAGACAGGAGAGAGCCGGGACTTTGTGCTCATGAAGTCCGAGTCTCTCTGAAAACCATGCTAAGACTGTTGCCGTAAGAGCCCAAACCACCAGGCTGCTGAGTCCTACCCTGACTAGTCAAAACACCAGGACATCATGAAAGTCCAAGTGTGAACATTTCAAATATGTTTCCATTCGTTATCTCATTTTACTTATCCACGTCATTTCAGCATTTTAGCCTACCATGTCATAAAGCTGAGAATTCCAGTAGCACCTTTTGTCATGTTCCCATTTTAACTGTTATTAAACACTGGAAAATTCTTTACTGTTGAGTATCAAACCCGTATTTGAAAATGTATACTCATACACATTTGCCAGCTTTATTGGCCAAAACTAACATCTTCCAAATTGTTGTGTTCATTTAAAGTCAACTAGAAAAACAGACAGATAAACTGAATGAATTTCAACGATTAAATAAGCTTCTCGGTAAATAGTGGCACCAGTTCCCTGTGGTTGTGAAGAGCTGGAAATTGAGGTCTTGCACCAGTGGAAGTAAGGCACATCAATATTGCAACTTTTCACTTTCTAGATTTGTTCTTGCAAATAAAAGGGGTGTGACTTTTGAGCGGATTCTATCTGTCTTGTCAGTAGCGTCCTGAGGTCCCCAGTGAGCGCTCCTATTGCTGTGCAGACACAATGCCCAGTGAGTGATAAGCTGTCAAGGGCAGGAAGATAACACAAGTGTGTTAGATTAGTTGGCGACGCTCAGTTGTCCTCATGACAAGGAATAAACAACCACAGTAACTTAACTCCTCAAGAACTGTGATGAGGAGAAAACTGCATGCATGCAGCGAGTTCTGCTCAAGGTAAAACGCATTGTGAAACGTGATGTTTTATCACTAAATGCATGACTATAACATGTTCCTTCATTCCTCCGTCTGATCGGTATCACTTGTTTGACTCGTCTCTGTCTTTGTCTTGGTCAGGACTCAGCAGTCGCTGCTCATTATTAAAGTACCCATGGTTTACTGTTTATATTATACAGTAGATATATATTTTTCTTTTTTTATCTTTACACACATTTGTAATGATTCTTTCCAATGACTTTTTACTGTGAAACACTTCACTTTAAATGGCTCCTCTATTTTAATCTTTGTTAACAGGTTTTTTTTAACTCTCGTGCTCACGAAACTCTGGGATACAAAGAGTCTGAGTAAATGAAGATGTAGAATTATCCAAAAGCTTCCATCTTTTTTAGTGAGCCGCTAGGGAGTACTTACGGCCAACCTTTCTCAAACTGCCGTGCATGTCAGTTATACTGCGCGCGCTTGCCTCAACATCATTGATAGATACTCCACTCATTGATGTGAGAGAGTGTGCCTTGTAAATGGTCCTGAAATCCATCTTGATATTCAGGTATCCACTTGGTTTGAAATCTGAAACGACCTGCAGTAACCCCCGCGACTGCGTGGTCGGCTGCTGGCATCCTTTTGTGTTTTCTTCTGACTTTTATTTCATGAACAAAGCCCAGGACAAATTCTTGTGGCGTGAACGCAGACGAAATAAAGATGAGGCCGGAAAGTGGTCTTTGTCGTGGAGGTGGAAGGTCACGGTCGAAACCGTTGTCACTGGTGCAAATGGTGGCTTCATCTCTGTTGAAAAAAAGTTTCTTCCAAACTTTCTGCCACTTCTTTAGGAGTTTTATCTTAAGAGATTCCTGCTTAAAAGACAGCTGAGCCCGTCTCCCCGCGGGCCCAGTGCAGCGCTACCGACCTAAAAGTTCTTCTGAATATGACCTCTACCCTGCATCCCTCTCCCTCAAGCTTTTTCAGTCCACCAAACTTTGTTCTGAAGGTTGTGTTATCGGAGAACGTTCCCAACTGACCCTCAGAGGGGCAGAGGGAAGACAGTGGGCTGTGAAACATGAGCCACTTCTTCATCAGAATTATACATGAGCCCTGACAGAACACGGTTTCATGCTGTCACTGAAGTTGACTCATGCGCCGTGTTGTGGGAACACGTTGAAACCAGGACATGAGAGAGCAGATTTAGGGTTCATTCACACCTCTTTGTGGTCCATCTCTCCTCTAATTGGTGCCGACTTGAAGAGATCCTTTTAACACTCCCTCACTAACCTGAACGGCAGCTCTTTTAACTTTCAGATGGATTAAACCAGATATTGACTTGTACGATTTTTGTGATTGAGCTTTATGGAAACTGCACTTTCATCTTTCGAATGATATTTTCAGGTTCAAACAACAAGAAAGGCTTTGAACCAACTATTTTCTGTCGATTGATATTCTGTTTTCGGGACCATTCTGGGGAGGCTGGAGCGTGTCACAACTTCATTGGGCGTGATAAGTCTAGCTGATGTCAGAGGAGGCAGGGAACACAACTAGTCAGTCTCACAAAAATGAAGGTAAATGAACAAAAAAATCCAATATTGGCGTCTCTTTCTCATTCTAAACTGACAAGAACATGATGTGACGAAGGTTACTGGGGAGCAAAGCAAAGTGATTTGTGCATTTCAACAGGGAAATTATATTGATGAAGAGTCACAGCTGAGTTTGTCTTTTCATTTTTGCTGTTTATTTCTACATCCAAGTGTATGTGTGTGTGAAGAAATTATGGCAAAAATGAGAGAACTCAGGGCAGCAGCACGAAGTCCTCCATCACCATGGCAACCAGTCATGGTTAAAGACACTTATTGAAGACATGGCAGCTTTCACCGTCCATAAACGCTGTGTTTGTCAAACGCCTTTAATGTTCTCTTATTTTCGGATGAGGAGGAACACGACCTCCCTCTCCGGCCTCTTAATGACGCGAGGTGCACTCTCCAGGCGAGAGAAACAAATCCTGCCTGTCAGCATGCAGTCCCATGCATGATTGAATTCTAAACGGTAAAAGCCAGCAGCCACCCGGAGGCCCTTGATGTCCTATTGTCTTAGCTCAAGTCTTGACCGAAATAGTAAATTGAATTTGTTTTGCCATTTTTTTTCAGCATTTTCAAGTAGCCTCAGGCAAATCTCTGAGGCTGGTTTCATTTATTTTCTTTTTAATCTTCAGTGGTGTTGGTTGTTGCTTAAGCATGGCACCGTCTTCATTCAGGCTTATGTGCAAGATATTTTGTTCTTCTGTCTCAAATGAACTTAATTAAATAAGTATACATATGAGTTGTGATGTACTAGTGACCCCCCATGAACGTGAGACTGAGCCAAGATCAAACTGAATACAGAACACATTTGTCTTTTTGCCATTGTGCTGTATATCCAAAGGAACCCAGAGGACGCCACCAAACGCAAGTCTCTTCTTGACTTAGCTCGTGGCCAATCAACCATGAAAGTTTTTACAAAATGCGTCTGTCCATTTTGGAGTTATTCTCTCGCATATGGACAGACAGATGAATACGTCCACGTTTGGCCAAGGTTGTTATTCATTACATTAATTTTGCGCTAGCTTGACACAGTAAGGGCTCTCCTTCCCCCCCTCATTGCTGAAGTAAATAAAGTAAATAAGGGCACGTCAGTAACGTTTTTGTTGAGGATTTTTTTTTATCAAGCTCTTTTGGTCTTTCCAGGAAATCCAGTCGAAATGAAACTGATTCTAAAACAAGACTTGTCTTGGCTTCCACTACACAACCTGTTTAGTTAGCGTCTCGCTATTATAATGATTTTGGACACTGTTTTCTCTCAGCTTAAGTTGGACCCAGTGATAATGGTTGCTACAAGGCCCTCCCTTCCACTCCAGTCTAAAGCGTAGAGGTCCAGAAGATTGATGTTATCTGTATCTGCGATCTGGTTCTACATACGTGCAAAGAGCCTCGACTCAGCTCTGTCTTCATCACAATGGAGCGTCCTCTTGACAGAGATACAGCAGCGATCCGTCTGCCAATCCCACAAGCCATCCTTCCTTCCGTTGTGAACTAGACCCTGAGGTGCTAGAGCTCCTTCTCTTGTGACTCACTCCCAACCAGCTGTTCCGCCCCATTCTGATTGACATGCATGACGGCCTCTGACTTCAGGAGCTGCTCATCAGTCTGGCTGCTTGGTACTTCGAGTTGACATTGAAATACCAATACAATATTCATTATAGTTTCCAGAACAGATGGTTGTTTGTTTAATTGAGCATTTTAATGACATGAATATGTGTTTGCCTTGAATAATTAAGGCATACCTGACAGGTGCTGTAAACAGATGAAAGGCTCAAAATACAATGGCAATATGCACTGAAATGTCTCATTATTCCTTTGAATCAATGTATTTCAGTCTGTGAGGTGAAGTTTCGGTCATGATATTTTCCTCCAGAACTTGCTTCAGCTGTACAAAAACCTGTTTTCAAACTGCTAGAAGTCTTTCTGAAGACATCAGGAGGACATTTCTCAGCCTCAAGAGAATCACATTCAGTTACAATTTAGAAGCAAATAGCAGCAAATGTTCTCATTGCTGTCTTCGTGTGGAACCTATTCAACCATGCACTGATTTGTTTGGGTTTGAGTCTGGAGTGTTTAGTCAAACCCAGACTGAACTGGGTCTTACGTAACTGAAATAGATTCCCATTTAGGAAACAAACAAGCTTTGATTACAACTCTTTGCTGCCGACGCTATCTGTTCCAGGGACTCACAGATCACAAAGATCATCTCATTCGATAACTGTATTTAGCATGTGCTGAAGACCAAGTATAAATAATCGGACTTATGTAAGACAATGATCATCGTTCACAGCATTTCAAGTTATTAAACCAATGTCCTTTGGAGTTGTGCTGGTGGTAGGTCTATGACTGATGTGTTTCTCTCTCTTGTACAGAATGAAAAGCCGTTGGGTCACTCAGCAAGCCGATCTAGCAATATATCAAAGGTGAGTGAGTCAAAGACCTTTTCTCCAAACACAACATATGATGAGCTGATCAGTCAGGAGATAACAGCAGTGGTGGATGACGTCCAGACAAACTCTCTTCTCTTGCTCATTGTCTCCTGCCGGTCCTTCGTCTGCCGTCCACTGGTCCATTAAATCTCGCTTGGGTGTTTCAGACCTGGCCCTCTTGAGCCTCTTAAGAGGATAAACCATTTAGTTGTGCTAAAACAGAGTCACTTCATCTGCACGAGGCAGATCCAGCACTTACGCTTGATCCATGAGTAAGGCACTTGCCGTATGTCCTCAAACACAGCCAGTGTTTGTCGTCGCTCAAATGCAAATATTGTACCCGTCTGCAGGACAGTGATTCACTTTAACTAGATGGTCGACTTTAGACCTACCATTGTGCTCAGACTTCCCAAACAGAAGGAACTCTTCAATAGCTAAAGATAGCATAGGAGGATTTGCATTGGTTCCTGAATGTCTGGAAGTTTTGTTTACCTTGAAGAAAAGCAAGTTTCGTGACAAAGTTACAGCTATAATATCTGTTATTGGAAAGCTAGCTCCAGGTGTGGCTCTTATGGCACCTGCTGGATTTCTTGTCATCACAAAAGCACTGGAGAAGAAATACTAAATACAATAATAGCAACGCAGGTGTGTGGGTTTGGCCAAAGGGCAATTGTTTTCATAAAAGTTATATTGCTTTCATCACGGAGTTTATCGCCCCAAAAGATTAAGGTGTTCGGCCTTCGTATATTTTCCATCAGAGTATATGTGTGTCCTGAAATTCATTATATCTTGCCTGCTATTTGTTTATCCCCCCATTGATTCGCCAAATGTCTTTTATCGAGCTGTTTACTAGGATCCAGCTGAAAGCTACTATTGAGGGCACGTACAAATTTTTCACATGAATGCCAGCACAGTCGGCGTTGAATATACAAAAGCCTTTTTGAGTGCTTTATTTGAGCGCCGGGTGTGGGCCGATGGCCGTCCGGCGGGAGTTTCTGCTCCGTGAGGTCAGGAGGCTTAGCTGGAGCCGCTTCTCTCTCAGTGCCAGGGAGTGGGGCGATGCTTGCGACATCGTTTTGGGGAGGAATTAAAGCATTACTGAGCTCCGAAAGACAAAAAAGCAACAGCCCACCGCTCAGTGGGCCTGCGCTGATCGTCTGCCAAACATCTGGCGCTGCTCAGAATTCATGCAGCTGCAGTTTGGCTGCGTTTCGTGCAGGTTTGCTGCGGAAGAAAACAGGACATTGACCTGGTAGGCAAACTGTTGTTTTACCAGTTAAGTAATTATATTGAATATAATGGCATTCAGTGGGCCCCTCCACTTAATGACATGGTTGGCTCGGAAAATTGCTTTGTTAACACGTAATTACAGGCAGTAAAATACGAGACGAAACTGAACCATCATAAAACACATACTGTTCCTCATATTGACATAAAGCCCCTTATTATTGTATAGGCTAACTATAAAAGCTCTCTGATGGTGCAGACCTCCAACAAGCTGCTCACTGTTATCGCGACTCTTTTCTCCCACATACTATTGCCTTACATTGATTTTATCTCAGTCATTTGATCTGTGAAATATCATTGATTGCTATGAGCTGGATGAGCAGTAGGAGCAAGAAAGAAAGCTCTCTCTCCACCAGAGGAGGTGATGAGTCCCTCAAAAGATTTGGTAATCCAGAGCACCCCCACATTTCATCACGACTTTTGTCCCATTGTGATCACTTCCTGCGAATTTCTACTTCAGAAGTAACAGATGCCTCCAGTTTGGATCAACCTCCCTAAAGTCACATCACTAATCCTGATGAACTTCATTGGTTCATGCTCATAATCCATGCCGTTTCAATGAAGTCTGACTTGATGTCATGTTGCTGGCTCTGTTTGATCCAGTCTGTTCTTGCCCAAGGCTCGGTCCAGACTCCCACGGGAGGTCAGACTTTGTTAGATAATGCTGGAACTTCCCTCATCCAACACTGCCCCTGAATCCTCCACCCGACTGGTTTGTCTCCTCTGTTCACAGATGTTCAAAAGCAAAAGCACTGACATGCTGAAGGGCACAACTGGACATCAAGTTTTCTATTGATTAGTGGTCAGCCCTGAGCTGTAAATGACCCCCTCAGCTGGAATTTGAATCAATAGCTAATTAGCTTTATGTTGGAAAACGGCAGCTCCCCTCCCTCTCTAGGTCATCACCCAATTTAGGTTTTACACTAAACACAGGGAATTCCCAACATGAGCCATCTGTAAGTTGTTCTCCTCTATGGCGGGATGATGAGTGCTGGAGCATTGGCTCTCGATTGTTCTGAAAACTGGCCTGTGCTGGAGTGAAGTGCGACTCCAGAGGACACACGTGGCTCTTGGGTTGCCCTGTTTTTAAATAGATATGTGTTCAGTAGTCATTCGTATGTTTTTTTTATTAATAGAAATTGAATTATACAAATATTTGCTCGATACATTTTAAGACCTTGTATATTTACACTCTGATTGTTCATGCACCTTTGGACTTTCTTCCTACATTATGGGGACATGTTTAACGCTTGGGAATGGGAAAGTGTCAGAACTTCATTTATGTTTTTTTTATATTCTGAAGCCAGCAAATAGCCTTTGACACTAGACTCATGATATCTCGAATGCTTTTTCTGCTTACAATGTGTTCCTTTTTCAACAGAAGATGACTGCCATAGAGATTTGTATCCCTCTTTCTAATGCATGTGCACTTTCGACTTGAAAGTTAGCAGTCAAATATAAGGTTAAATTCCTGCAGCGCTCTTTCCTTCTTTGTGTCTACATCAGAAATGTGTTTCACTGTTCTATTTTCTTCGCTTCAGTCAGATTAACCTCCAGTATTCTGTTCTACGATGTCATCGCACATCAAAACATATCTTCTCTGAATTTGAAAGCTTATCCTGAACCAAGTCTTTCTGTTGATTTGACTGTCACCTCAAATGACACACAGACTGCCCTGTGATGCATATTTGATGGTTTGCTTCTCAGGCTGGCAGTCCCACTTCTGTCAATGCCCCGTGCAGCTTCTCCAGGACATCGGTGTCTCCTTCCAGCCAGGACATCTGCAGGTACGCCAGAACTTGTGTTAGTGGAGAGTTCAGCCTCGCATGCAACGGCCAAAATAGACTTTTAGGATTTTGACTCTTTGGGTTTTTGTTTTGACTACAATAAAGATAAAAAATAATTTTGTATTCAATCAATTAATTTTAATTTAGTTTAATACAGATATTTTTTATAATCCTACATTTGGTGATCAGAAGCTTGAGATGACATTCAGTCTTTGCTTTGTGAAAAGTCCAACCTAACGTTTATCCATCATGTAAAAGTTTAAAAGCGCAATCTCATCACCTTCATTGTTCTTCCAGTCATTGTCAGATGCATCATTTCCTTTTTTATCTCTCTCTCTTTTCCTAACCGCATTCCACTTCCTGCTTTCGATCTCCATTCCCCTCATCAAAATGCACACACTGACACATCAGCTATCAGGATCAGAACGCTTTGAAACACACGACTGTGGTTCTGCTGAACACTAATGGGAAAAGCTCTCGGGAGTCCGAGGGTCTCACCGTGACGACCATCTGTGCAGATGCTCCCCTCGTCCCCAAACAGATAAAATGTGACTGGCTGTCTCTGCTGCGCCCCCCTGGAGTCCACATCAGGCAGAACGGGTCGCTCAAGTTCTCTGCTTCTTTGAACGATGTGGGACAGCGCATGGACAGTCTTTGTCGTGGTCTTCACTTCATAGACCGCACCTGCTCGGAGGGAGAGCTGGAGTCCAAACCAGAGCTGGTATCAAGCAGGTGGTCCCACATGCTCAATGGGAAGATGGCGTCGCCCGCTAACCCTTCTGGTCACCCGCAACTCATCCCCTCTTTTACCAACGACCACAAATACATGGTCGCCTCTCATGCAAACTCTTCACCATCCCAGATTCCTGCCCCGCCACCACCCTTGCCCACCCCCAAGTCCCACCTCCAACCTCACTCCTCCTCGAACAGCAACTTTCTTCGCCTCCTGCTCCCCTTCTCCCGGTCCTCCACTTCAGCCAGCCTGCAGGCGTCTGAGCTGGGCAGCTTCATGTCACATCTTCACATCTCCAAGTCCTCAAGTGCCATCTTGGAAGGCAGCGAGTCAGAATTGGCGCCGGATGATGAGGTGTTTGGTGACCACAGCAGTCCAACTCTTAAAGGAGCTCAGCAAGTGAAAACAAAAGGGGGACGTGGACCGCTTGTCGCCCCCTTGTGCTACATGGATGAGGACAGCGACCTGGATTGCTGCCCGTCCCCTTTGTCGGAGAAAACCGAGCCGTTGTCCCCATATTCACTGTCTGGAGACTGGTGCAGGTGCGTGACTGTCTGGGAAGTGTAATCCACTCCATTACGTCTTAGAGACCCCCGTATGCCATGTCGTGGCAGCAAACCCCTGAGCAATGTTAAGTAGTGGAGAAACCTTTAGTGCCGGCGGAAACCTGAAAACACGATCAGTCGTCCTTAAAATACCTTTTTATTGCTGCTATTAGTCATCAGAAAGCAGACGCACACAACATCCCCTCCCCACCAACACCTCTGTCCTCATCCAGCCCCACTCTTCCACATCACTCCTCATACTTTCTCATTTCACCTGCTCTGACGTTTCAGTCGTTCTGGCTCTTCACTGTCCAGGTTTGTATTCAAATGGTTCGATTGATGTTATAGAAATCTGGAGGAAAAACGGAGGCCAAATGTGTGATGTTGTCGTGAGTTTGCTGAGCTGAGATAGGAGCTGAAGATTCAAGGATAAAGAATTGAACTTTTTCTAAAGCTGCAGAAGAGCATGACTTGTATTTATCTGAAGATTTCTAACATGCTCTATATCTGCCTCAGAAGGTGCCTGACTGGTTGGTTGGAATAAAAGTGCACCCACTGTGGCTCTTTGAGGACCAGTTTCACATCCATGCTGTAGACTAAAATATTTCTGGATTTCCCCCGATAGCTGGACTTCACTTTCATTTTGACAGTTAGTTGAAGTGTTGTGACTTGCTGTAATGACTGATCTCAACCGTTCAGTTCTCACGTTCACATTACTGCAAACATCTGCTGTGAGAAGGAGCAGACTTAACTCTAAAGACTGTTACGTAAGTGCGAATGTGTGGCCACTCCGCTGCGATCAGCGGTCGCAGATTAAACTCTGTCGACGTCAGTTGAGAGCTGATGGAGAAACTTGAGTGCTTAGACCTGCCGAGGTGAAGGAGATCAGCAGGTGGATTATTGGATTCAACTGGGTGCCACGCACACACAACTCTTACACGTGTGTGCTCACACACACACACACACACACACACAGCTATCTCAGGTGGTGTGAAGTGTGGCGCAGGACCTTGGTTGACCTTTTGTTGTGTGAGTCAGATCATTAGGGTGGTTTTAAAACTTTAGGTCTGTGTGCATCAGGTTGTTTAGTCTGGAACCCCCCACCAGGGAGCTGCCTCGCCTAGCTTTTCTTGATGTGGAGGAATGTTTTGAGTTCCTCGTGGATGGCTAAGCTTCTCGCCCGTTCTCTTAGGAACCATTGAAACCACTGAAAAGCGACAGTCCGACCTTTACCTTCCGAGAACTATCGTCTCTGACTCATATCTGCACCTGGTCCGAGCCCGTTCCCCCTCAGCTGCAAACCATTCCGGTATAACTCATTGTAATGAACACCATCGGATCACAGCCATTGAAGTCTATAGACAGAAAACCCATAAGAATCAGACCCTGAGACAGTCCATCATTGTTGGTCCCC
Organism: Synchiropus splendidus; assembly: GCF_027744825.2. Lineage (NCBI taxonomy): Eukaryota > Metazoa > Chordata > Actinopteri > Syngnathiformes > Callionymidae > Synchiropus > Synchiropus splendidus. Next base: position 10,902,165 of record NC_071342.1, on the reverse strand, counting down.
AACTCCATACAGGGGCCACATTGTTCTCACAGGTTGCATTTTTTCAGGCTGCAGCAGAATTATTAAACGTTGACCCTTTTTTTCAATTACCAACTGCAGAATGACTTGATGGGCTTGCGCTAACACCCTCTCTATTTCATCCCCTTTCCTCATTCGGCCTTTTGATGAGCTAATATTTGAGGAGACTACTGGGAACTTCTTAAGCTTTTGCTTCTTACCATGTGAAGCAGCCAGAGTCTGTGTTCGTGATTAACCCTCTTAAGAGATAACAAACTGTGGGTACATTTCACTTGAAAGACCAAGGTGGAACTTTACTCTCTGGTCTCGCCCCATAAAGAGGATGAAAGCAAGATGGTCGCGTTACTCCAGGCGGACGGCTAATAACCGAATTGGACTTGCCTTTATCAGCTCTCGGAGAAATGGAACTGAATTTGAATGAGTGCTGAAGTGAATTAGAACCATTGGAAACGGAGAACAGAGGAGGTCTAATGTGATTGGAAGCAGTATTGCAGAGCAGACAGATTCGTTTGGAAAACCAATGCCAGTTTCAGAGTAGAGCTTTGTGTGGTGGTGACGGAGCACACTGTTCAGACACGGTCAGGAATGGGAGGTCAGGACCGGATGTCGCGCTGCTCATTTTTCTCCTGTGATTTCTGGACTGTGTTTTACCTCTGACACATTCTCGTACTGGTGACTCATTCTGAATGCTCTGTCTGAAAAGCAGATATGTGCAAATAATTTGATGGTGTTACTTCTTGCCAGTGCAGGCAATTGGTTTTGCCCTGCAAACTAGAGATTTCTGTTGAGCGTCCATGTCCCATGTCATATGAAAATGGGATTTAACGTCATGAACTAAAGTCTAATATTACAATATATCTTCTATTAGTAATAATTTCATATTAAATAGTATAATATATTTGAAGTATATTTTATTCAATGTTTTTATTTTCACTTCTATTCATTTTTAACGTGTCTTTTCAACGGCAAGATGATTTGCAGAAAAAAATGATGTTATTGAGGGTGTGGATGGGGGTTGCCTATTTTCATTTTTTTCAATCTTTTCAGACTTTTTGAATTTGTGAAATATTGGAAAATATATAAAGTTTGGAATATTACGAGAAGAAATCTGAAATGTTAATCTTCAAAAATGATTGAAGATTCAAGTGTTAAATTGTTTTCATTAGAGGTTGGATTACATTTTTTAAATCATCTTAATTCAATCCAGTTTAGGTTTTATAATTCATATATCATGATCATCTCAATATTACCAGAATGATCCAATTGAATCTGTGCACATAAGCGTAAACATCAGGGTGGAAGTGCTCCAGTGATGAGTGAGATCTTAGCTGCACAAAGCACACAGAGCATTTTTTGTTTCCACCCTGAATTAATTTTAAATTTAAATGTGCTCTAGCTTGTTTTGTCTCCTTCATCATGGGTGTTCTGCTCACATCGTAGAATGTGATGCGCCTAGAATTGGTGCTCTGTAATGGTTAAATATGAAAGAAGCACTGTTTTGTCTGTGTAATGTGGTGTCTAAGGACCACACAAGTCGCAGCTCTGGTGGAGAGGCTTCTGACATCTGCAGCTGACTGAAACTTTTCCTTTCCTTTGACCAAGTTTTGAAATGACTCTGCAGAAGTGTCGAGAAACAAAGACAGAAAGTAGTCAACATGTCACTCATATTTAATATCATCATCTTCATTTTGATGGTGTGAGAATGTTGCTGATGCTTTGCCAATAGTGTGCTATTCACTTTGCAAAGTGAATCGTTTTAACCCGATTCTACAAATTTCTCAGATTATTTCATCACCTTGTGGTTAATACGAAGGCATCGGTTTTGCTCGTAGCAAGTCCTTCATCTTCTGATCATCACAAACAAACAACAACAAAACAATGCAGACTCAACCTTTGTTTCATTGTCTGCTGTCGTTGTTTAGTCTTGAACATTCACATCCTCTTCTTTGGGGGAAATTACCTATTTGTACCCGCCTTTGTTCGTGTTGCTTACACCTCATCCACATCCTTCGGGGACGTAAATAGTCATTATCCTGTACACCGGCTTTCCTCCACGTGAGAGAGCATGTGTGTTTCACTGAGCACAGATCAGCACCATCTCTGCTGCTCTCTTTGGACAATCACTGGTTCCTGACTGTCGAAGGATGAGAAAGCACAAAGAGATGAATGGCCTCTTCATTTTTAATGACTGCATGTTGCAATAAAGCTTCACTGCAACACAAAATAATTGATCAAATATGAAAACGCACAATTAATCACACCGCAAAATATGCTTTTTGCTGCATATGTTTCCGTTTTGTCGTCGCATTGGCAAGATTCGTTCATTTATTTCACCTTCCTCGATTCCATCCCTGACTGGTGTGTGATGAGGCCAAACACATGGTCTGTTCGTGTTCTAAGGAAGCCGTCACGAACAAAAGCATTTCTGCTGAGTGACTAATGGCTTCTGTCCTTCAATGTGTCAGACGAGATGTGATCTGAGTAAAAGAATCAGGCCACATCAGACTCAGTGGAGGACTCTGACTCGTGCTGGAGAAAGCCTTCTATCTCCTCGTGGAGGCACTCAACACTGCCAACACTGGTCACTGCTTCCAGAGTCAATCTGTGGGGCGTAAGTTGCCCAGAACAAAGCTGTTCTGACTCATGGAATCACACGACTGCACATATCTGAGCGTGACACAATTGAGTCCTGGTGTGTAATGGTAGTTTGGAGTGAGTCCCTGTTTCTCCAGACTTGACTTTATTGAAATCACTCTCTCTCTGTTGTGCTTATTACTCTCTGAGTACTTGGGTTCATTTTTCTATTTTTTTCTTTTTCTGTCTTTGTATAATTATATATATATAAGTATAATTATAGAAGTATTAAGTGTGTTAAGCACTGCTTTTCACCTCGTTTCTCCTGAACAAAGCGGTTCACCAGATGTGACTACAAACCTCCCCTGGCGTGTCTTGTAACAATCTCGCTCCCTCAACTTCCTGATGTAATGGCGTTTTCTTTCGCCCTGTAGCAAAATAAGAATCTAGAAAAGTTAGGCTTGTTGTTCTCCCTCCTTCGCCCCTTCATCCCTCCACCTTCCTCTCAGATCTGTCAGTGTCTCATACGTTCACCGTATTCTCTGCTTGCTGCAGGATCTGTCACTGTGAAGGCGACGACGAGAGTCCTCTGATCACGCCATGCCACTGCACAGGGAGTCTGCGCTTCGTCCACCAGGCCTGTCTGCAGCAGTGGATCAAGAGCTCCGACACTCGCTGCTGTGAGCTCTGCAAATATGAGTTCATCATGGAGACCAAGCTCAAACCTCTGCGCAAGGTAAGACTTTAAATTGTTTGGTGTCAAACTTTATTAATACAAGAAAACAGTCCCACCCAGTTTGCTGCCAGCCCCATAACACACTGTTACACTGTTATAACATTTGAAAACCAAAAGTATTAATTATATTGTGTGTTCTTGATAAAATGTGCTGTGAATTCCTGTGGCTGCTTCTATAAACAAATTCAGTCGAGTCTAGTGAGTTTCACTCTTAACTTCTGTTGACGCATTTAGGTCATGACATGAAAACCAGTGGAAGAGTATGTGTTACTGTCATTAATATATATTTGAACTCTGAGGTTGTTGAAGGTCACTCTCTGTAGCGGTTTTAATTTCCTATTCAATCTTCTGACTAATTATAAACACAAACGTCGGAGAATGTTTCAGGCATCGATTCGTTTCAATGAGCTCCAACTCTTGAGAAATCCCTCCTGGAGATGGCAGCAGATGAAGTGACTGGCAGAGCCTGGGCTACCTGGCTGTGACATCGCTCATCTGTGTCGCTCTGTTGCCAGGACTCTTAATGTGTCGCTGGATCGCTATCAAGTCTGGTGTCTTGCCATAAATAGTATATCGTCCCTCTGCTGCACTCGAGCTGAGCCCGAGTTTGTCGGAGTTGAGACTTGAGACTAGTTTTGGCAACTGATTCTGGAGTGTTATGACATTATGAGGACCCCACATGTGACTGTATACAAAGCTTTAAGCATCGTAAAACGATGATGTTGTTGAAGAAAACAGTCTTTAAGTATAGAAAAGCTCCATCATTCCCTGTCCTATAAACGATACTAAGGGCGGGCGGTACAGTGGAGCAATGGTTAGCACTGCTGCCTCAGAGCAAGGAGGTTCAGGGTTCTGGACCTTTCTGGGTCGAGTTTGCATGCTCTCCCTGTACCTGCATGAGTTTTCTCCGGGTTCTCCAGTTTCCTCCCACAGCACGAAGACATGCTCAGTACGTTAAATGGACACTCTGACATTGCTCCTGTGTGTGTGTGTGTGTGTGTGTGTGTGTGTGTGTGTGTGTGCGTGTGTGTGTGTGTGTGCGTGCGCCTTTCCACTTTCCCACTTACTTTTGAAAAATACAAATTTTGTCTTTTTCCTTTCATGACTTCTTTTTCTATATAATTTTCTGATAAATACTGTAGTTCAGTCAGTCATCCTCTTCCACTAGTTACCTGATGTGGTAGCCTGGGGCTGAAGCCTATCCCAGGGCGTAGAGAGACAAACAACCATTCACACACATGCTCACACCTATGAACAACTTGGAGTATGTCGATCAACATCTGTAAGAGGAAACTAGAGTGGTCAGTGAACCAGGGAGAAAATCCAAACTCACTCAACACTGCAAGGACTGAGGTTTCCCCAGGTGCACCTACAAGCTTCTTGAAGGAGGCTGGTAGTGCTAACCACTACCTCGCCCTACGCCCATAATTGAGTGTATTTATCGAGTAATTCGTAACTGTATTTTAGCTATGCCTTTCATTTAATTTTGAAACGACTTTTTGTCTTCTTCCTATAACTCCTATAATGATAACGGTTCAATATTCCCCACTGCTTGGTTGGTGGTAAAATGACTTAGGAGATAAGTCACACTAACACATTTTATTTTTGGAAAATAGCAGTCAAACTTAGGCAGCACAGAACTCGAGACAACAAAGCCGCAGCAGCTGGTCACGCGTCTCCTACAAAAGCTCCATCAGTCTCTGACAGTCAGGCGGCTTCTGCCGTTTCCACTTCCACATGGCAGGACAGGTGTGATTGGTTGGTTCCGCTGGGATTGTGGGGAACAAAAAGCCAACAACAACAAGCGACAAACTCACTGGGATCGTAACACACTTGTATATCTGCCATTCTCTGGAACAGTTGGTGGCCACCTGTAACCAGTGCCGGCCAGAAGACAAACAGGGTTCTCCACTGACACACGAGTACTCAGAAGCTGTTGTGGCTACACAAGTTATGTTGTCCCAAAATGACGTTTGTTTCCAACACATTGTGTCTTCTGCTATGTTATGCGACTGACAGCAGCTGTTCCAGACATCCTTTTTTGATTTTGATTTTGAACGGATGATCATCTAGTTGTTATCTACTGAGTCTCTGAAAATATCTTTCTGTTTTGTCAGCTCAACATCAGACAAGCACTTTAGGTTTTTGGAAAAAAAAACCCACGAAAATCTTTGCCAGAGCTTGGATGAGAACTGACTCCCCCATATTTGTCTCCTGCTGTCGCCCTGTGGCATTAAGCCATGTTGTCGTCCTCCCCCTGACGCCGCCCGCTGTCCTCTCTGTGTCTGTCTGCAGTGGGAGAAGCTACAGATGACTGCCAGCGAGAGAAGAAAGATCATGTGCTCCGTCACCTTCCACGTCATCGCCATCACCTGCGTGGTCTGGTCTCTGTACGTGCTCATCGACAGGACGGCGGATGAGATCAAACACGGTCAGCACCGACACACAGTGTGGCATGTAGTAGTGTAATCTCTTCAGTCGCAAATTTATGGAATCCGCCTCAAAAAACTTGCCCTGGAAGATCATGTTAACTCAGGGACCTCAGATATATTGTTGCATTTGGTCTCAAAGATTACACAAAAAAACCTTCCGAATTCCAGTCATTCCAATGAAAGTGAAAACTCATGATCCTGTTTTGGCTCACCGATGACCGAGTGGCCTCTGTAGATGCACGAGTTGAGCTAGGCTAGTGCTCCCAGGCCAATATGGCCGACCTCCTTTTGGCCAGTCACGCGTCACTAACTATACGACTGTCTAGCTCAGGTGGGGTGACATTGCGAGAGCATCCCGTTACACGAGAGTGGTCCTTTATTTAGGTCCGTGTACCTGAAATATTCTTGAGCCCTTTACTACTGCAGTTATTTGTTTATATGGCTGTAGAATAGTTTGAAATGTGATCCATGAAGTCAGCGTTTTGCCACGTCATCCAAGTTGACATCCAGTATTTGGTATTATTTACTATTATCATGAGTTTTTGGTAGTATAATAATATATGAGATTTTTCAACTTCATGGCATGATACAAACACCGAAATAATATGAATGAGAAAACTGAACAGAACACCAAAAGCCCTGCCGTCTGTATTGTCTATGGTGATGTTCAGTCTGTATCCACCTCCTCTCCAAAGACTTGTTAGATTTTTCTGCCTCTCGCAGACATAAACATGCGTCACCACAACGAGTGGTGGAGTTTCAGTCTGGAGTGGTGAGAGGTCCAAGCTGCTGAAGTGAGTGCTGGACTTGATGATGGAGTCAGGAAGAGAATCCAGCTCATGGAGCTCAGACATCTGCCTTTCCTGGTGAGACCTTGAGCGAGGACTCAGGTTACACTCCTCTCTCTGAAGAGCTTGTCAGCGTCAGACGTCCAAAGAATGTGGACGGAATTATGAGGCCATACTTGTCCCATTATTTATTTCATCACAAGGAAAGGTAACAATGGCTGCAGTGGTGAGAGATAGTATTACTGGCAGCGGCTTCACTTGGCAGCACGGAGGAAGAGCAGATGGAGAGCTGCCTGCAGATAATCAACTTCCCAGCAGGTGGAGGAGCTGCTGCTTTACAATCCCCTCAGCCGACATCACCCGTCACATTAGGCCGAAACATTCCACCCAGGAAAGAACATGGGGCTGTGAATATATAGGGAGACCAGACTGAATCAGTCGTCTCTGGTTCTGTTTTTAGGAAGCTGAGAGTCGGTTTAAAAACACGTCGGAAATAATCCATCAGGTTTTTGTTTACCGTGGTCTATTCAGTGGAGAGTTCAGAGTGAAAGGTGAGACACGTTTTGTTTACATGCGGATGTGTGTTTTGGACTGCGATGGCCTCAGCGATGGTCACATGACCATCCGAACTGGAAAGAAAAGTGTCTTTTTCTCCCGGGTTAAGCTCTGCTCATGGCCAGCAAATTAGATCACAGGGCAATTGGTCCGGAGTGCGCTGCGCTTCCCCCGAGGGCGGGGCTACATCTGTCTGCACCCAGGTCAAGCAGCAGCTGTGGGTTCAAGAACCACTGACAGACGACGAGGACCAGAGCCGTGGCTCCGTCCTCCGTCTCTCCGGTCCCTGCTGCCACTGAGACACTGTCCAGATGGAGGAACAAGCTGTGCTGTTCCAGCCACACCTGATGATTCATGCTGGGTCGCTATAGCAACGGCGTCACACGTCCACTCACTTTGCTTTTCGCCACTCTTTCTCTGATGAGTCCTTTCTGTTGATGATCATGTGATGTTTTTGTGACTGCACGTGACACCTACACTTTCTCTACTCATGCAGCCGGAAGAATCCCAGGTAAACCTTTCACCTTTGGACTTTTGAGTTTAAAGAAGCCCCCTCCTCACCCTCCTCCACTCTCCTGCGTGTTTCCGGTTCTGTCCTCAACCCCTCCCCCTTCTGCTTTTGTTTTTGAATATACATTATTGTTTCAGAGGTCATTTACATGCACACACACTCAGACTCACACATCGTTGTACAGACTCCTCGAACTTGGGCATGAAAGTAAACACAAATAGACAGATACTAACACACACGTGGTCACATGGTCTGGCACGTTCCGACTAAATACACAAACTGAGGTAGCACATATAGGTTATTCAAACAAGCTCGTACATTCACACTGAGATGCATCTACACTGTTGTGAAAGACATACACAGATACAAATGCATGGCAAGCGACTGACTTGACTGACCATACACACACACTCAGCGTTGATTCCCTGACACGCCGTCCCTCCCTCACCGCTCATGGTTCTCTCGGTTCCGCCGGACCCATCTGCTCTCCTGTCTGTGCGTTCCTTCTCAGGCATCCTGGAGTGGCCTTTCTGGACCAAGCTGGTGGTGGTGGCCATCGGCTTCACCGGCGGACTTGTCTTCATGTACGTGCAGTGCAAGGTCTACATCCATCTATGGCGGCGGCTCAAGGCGTACAACCGGGTCATATACGTCCAGAACCGACCGGAGACGTGTAAAAAGCTGGTGCTGGAGAAGCCGCCGCTCATCGAGCCCAGTCTGGACAACAAGGAGGCGCTGATGCCGACCCAGTCGGACACAAACTCCTCCCAGTACACAGAGACGGAAGACTACAGTATGGAGGTGCTACACGTGTGACGCACCTGAGCTCGGCTCCTCGCAGAAGTGATTGTAGATGTCTGAGGAGGAGGACCAGGCACACCTTCATGGTGAGGCTCCCAGACTCACACTGGAGGTGTCAATGTGGTTTAGAAATGTGGCTTGGCCTGCTGTACGTTGCGACGCACCCACTGCTGTTTTTACACATCATGTGACCTGACAGATCCTGTCAGATCCTGCGCACTTTTTCGTTACTTTCTTATCTGTTTTACTGTGCTGATGATGTCGTGCACGAGGGAGCCACACTGGTCGTCACATGAAGACACGGTGACAGCACGAGGAGGCAGGTGTTTACACTCTCCCATCGACTGTCCATCACTGGACTCCTGTCCAACAAGGGAAATGGTGGATTTGCCTCTGTTATATCACTTTTTGCTTCAAGTTGGAGGTGTGGAGGAGCTCTTGGACGTCTTTAATTTCCTGTGCTTAAAATGTGTTTTTTTTTTCCAAACACACACGGATGACAAAAATTGAACTGGGACTACAAATGGAAGTTTAGAAGGATTCAAGAATGTAACTTTTTTTTATACAAAATAAGTGAAAATGATGATGAAAAAAAAAGTTTTCTACTGTCAACTGGAAATTTCAGGATCTTTTCCGTGTCTTCGGGCGACTTCTGTGTTCCTAAAAAGTATTTATAGTGTGATATACTCCATGTGCAGTTTTTACGACGATGATTTGCCTGCTTTTGTCCTGGAGGGGAAAATAATCCACGCTTCTCTCCGCTCCTGGTTCCTGGTTCACCTGAGCCGGAGATGGGGCCGGCGTCTTTCACCACCCTTGGTTCGTGGTTCAGGAGCACAGAGAAGCCGGGCTCATGTTGAGCCTACCAGCCATTTTAGCGACACATTTTAAAAGAGCCAGTCTTTGAGCGACAAACATCACCGTGCGGAAAAAGAGACAGCGCCATCAGCAGGAGGCTGCGTTCCCCACTGATGAGTGTCGACTGAGATGCGTTTGATAGCCAGAAGGCTCTGTGCAATTAGACAGATAAAAAGTGCAATTACCCTTTTGTTGTTGTTCTATTCTCTAGTTGTGTGTCAGCGTCCGGCCAGGGGTTCCTCCCTGGTCCTCTCTGTTATTTGTCTCCTATTTATTTAAAATGAAATGTTTCCTTTTTAATCCGTTTTATGCAATTTACACTCCCCAGACTTCATTTGTTGCACTAGTTTCCTGCTTTATTTTAAGATTGTGATGACACATGCTTAGCAAAAGGAGCTGGCTCCTTCACGTTTTGCTGGATGCAGGTTTTTCTTTGTCACTCGTCTGCACTTTGCTTTCTTTCACATGTTCAAAAAGAAAACCTGGGAAAAAGTGTAAATTGCATAAAGCGCAAGGCGTGTTTACTGCTGACTGGACTCGACCACGACTGTTCCGTCTCCGATGATATCATTCCACCAGTCCGTCTGTGAACTTTATTTGGAGTAGAAATGTAAAAACTTTGCTCAAAGTACTTATGTTTATAAAACTGAATAAATATTGATGTTTTTCCCCTCCCATGTTTGAAGATAGTATGTAGACTTAAAAAGAACGACCAAATAAAAATGAAGTTGCTTTTATGACGGACAGTGTCTGTGTGATGGGTCAGACTCAAATCAAACAGTTTGTGTGAGGGATATTTCTTTAGTTTGTCATGGATGGAAAAATAGAAAGTTAAGCCAGTTATTTTAAGAAGCACAGCACTACTCAAAATCCATTTATAAAAGGTTTCTCGCACAAAAAGTATTCATTTAACCCTCAAGTACAGAATCTACTGTACTCCTTTGTAATGAGAAAATCTTGTTTATATATCAGTGAGCTGTTTCTGTTTTGAAAAATCTGTGACAGTTAGGGAAATGAATAGCTAACTGTTTTTCAAGGCTCTAAAGCATCACATGTTGATCACATAAGGAGCACCGGGACAGATCATTTTTTCTTTAGGTTTTCTCTGTTGTCATTTTGTAAAGATCAGATTTCAAATTTCACGTGATATTTTGGGGTTAATGAATATTTAAACACTATTATATTTAATAGTTTCAGCCGTTTCAATGACGTTCATAAAATTGTGGCGACACTAGTCTCACCTGACTCGCCACTAGAGGGCAGCAAGGATTTAAGAACGATAAATAGAAGTCAAAACCTCTCTGTACATTCCTGATCACAGATCGGTGTCGTTAAAAACGGTGCCAGTGCGCTGACTTTTTAAATAATCACTGCACTGAAAATCATACTATATTTTAACATTGTGCTGTTTCGTTATTTTTTTATCTGCTTCGTGATCTAAAGTGCCTTTGTGTAGATTTGATATGAAAGTCTCATGACTCCTGCATGTGTATCATGCATGTGATGAGGGATAACATTTTGAAGAAAAAATCCTGATGTTTAGCATCATAAGAAAAAGTTGTTCCTCATAACCCCAAAACTATCACCTGCCTAAACTCGCCTCTCAAGTCAGCGTATGGATGAGGAATGTGTCGGTTATATAAGAACATTTCTGCTGTGATCCACTTGAATTGTTGGGAAAAAGTTGACGGCATTTAGCGATCATAGTTACAGACAAATGTTGCATAGCTCCTCACACAGCAACGCTGTTTGGGATTCTGTCTGGAGACATGTTGAAGTAGGGCATCTTCATCCCTTCGTTCCTCTTCTTGATGTCGCTGGTGATGTCCACCAGCTGCTTCCTGAACTTCTCCATGGCCTCCTTCACCGACTTCTCCGTGAAATGCTCGTCCGGATACGTCCCCAGGAATATCTGTGAAGAGGCGCTTTAGATACACGTGCCGAACCCCAGCAGGTGCTGCTGTTCTTCACCTCGTTCTCCTGGTACTGGCTGAGGGCCCAGACGGCCCCCAGGTGCCAGCAGGAGCGCCCACGGTCTGGAAGGCTGTCCACGATCAGCCTCATGTCGGCCACGCCCTTCTGTGTCGGCGGCGGCTGCCGCATGGTGGACGGCGCATTCGGGATCCAGGAACACCAGTCGTACTGAATAAAGGAGTACAGATACGTGTCAAAGTGCAGGCCTGCGGGCTCAATCCAGGACGCGGCGCTCAGGAGCCTATTGTTGCATCAGTCACTGAGCTAACTTGGGAAGTCTTAGGCTGTGTCCCTAAGAATTGGGACCACACCTCATGATGTCACGCGTAAATGCAACGTGTCATTGGCTGCCGTGACTGTTGTTTGTTGAGAAGAAATAAAAACATACTGTCGCACATAAATACTGAACAAGAACAACAACAAGAACAAGAACGCGCAAAAGTGTTTGGGTCAAAAACGAGTGTTGGGGTGAGAAATGGGACACAGCCTTACTTGCCCAAAGTTGACCGCCGCATGCTGGGCCGAAGCCGTGAATATGATGATGGTCAGGTACTCGATCAGTTCCTCCCGTGACTTCAGAGATTTGGGAAACTCTGTTGAGACAGACAAAGCCCAGAATCATTGACCAACCGAGGCACGTGGCTTTTTTTTTTTACAACATCTTTGGCAAGAGTGTCGTCACTCCCTTGAGGTGAAACACAGGATGTCATGTCAACATGACCTGAAACGGCCTGCGGTGTTCACCCACCGCATTGGTCAAAGTCCTGCATTCCAAAGCTGCACACGTCTTTGACAAAAGCCTGGATTTCCTCGTCCTGCTGCACCTTCTCATCGCTGGTGTAGTACAGACACATCACGTCGGACACAAAGCTGCGAACAAACAAACAGCTGTCAGCACCAGCACCAGCTGAGACAAACGAGAGAGCCTCACTTCTTTGTGGCCTCCCACACTTTGTAGCCGTCGTCTCTGTAGAAGTATTTGGGCAGCTCTTCTTGGTCCTCCATGTTTCGAGACTTGATCATGTCAGGGAAGCACAGAGACCTGAAGGTCAGGGTCTTCATGGTCCTCTGGATCAGCTGTATGTGGCCTCCTCCACCCGTCGCATTGGCCTTCAGGAGCGGAAAGATGGAGGGAGCAAAGGGGAAAACAGAATTGATTTATATGTGGAGGAAGAGATGAAACATAAATGTCATAGCTGCATAACAAAAAGACTAGTTACGAACAAATGAGCGAAGGAAGAAAGAAACAGGGGAAGGAGGAAGGACTGGAGGTATAAAGAAAGAGGGATAGGATGGACAGAACAGAATTGAAGAAGGAAGAATATTAGCGAAAGAGAAGTACCTGGATGGATGCGTCACGTGATATTTTCAACTGAACATTTTTCGTAGTTTCTCCCTCTTTTTTCCGAGTATTATAGGGGAGAAAGGTTGTGTTACAGAAACCAGCGTTAGCACAGTTAGCCTGGTAGGTATTTTTCTTCATCGTTGCAGAAAAGGGGAAATGAATATTAGCGTAACATGACAACAACACAAGTCATTCCTCACATGCTACGACATGTTGCCACTGGCTACCAGCCAATCAGGAACAAGCTTTCCCCGGACGCTGTGACTGGTTCGCTTTTTGGTACTAATGTAGCGCTGTGCGGAGGTTGTGTAAGAAGAAAAGTTATTACTCCAAAAACTTGCTTGCTGGAGCCGTAATTTCAAAATATGTGCTTGTTCATTGCTCAAATCTCAAACAAATTCTGACGAAAATAAAGCAAGGCAAGGAAGGAAGGCGGGAAAAAAGTGAGGGAAGCGAAAGTGAGGACAGACACGCGTTCACTGCTTCAACCTGACCTTGTCGAACAGCCCTCTCTCGCAGATGAGCTCCTCGCGAGCTTTGGTGTTGATGGCGATGGTGAAGCGGACGTGAGGGATGAGCAGCTGCGGGAAGCACAGATGAGAAGACATGAATACGTGGACCAATCGGGCGCCAGAGTATCACTGGGATTAACTTTGAAGGCCGGGTGGACGGCGGGCAGCTGCCGGTACATGGCGATGGCGAACAACTCTGTGATCAGATGAGTCCGCAGCAGGTGAGTGATGTTCTGGTGGTACTGGAAGTCGGCCGAGCGGACCCAGATCTTGGCCAGGAGCCAGTCGTGATGGCTGTCGGTGGGCAGGAAGATGGGCATGTCCTCACCCGGGCTCTGACCCAGCTGGGGACAAATGGAGGGAGCACACTTTCTTTATTCTGACAGCAAAATATGAGCTTGACCTTGCATAGAGGGTGAAGGTCGCAAATTAGTCTGGCACGTAGTTAGTTTTACAGGCCCAGTTGGGTCCTGGGTGGTCGCCTGTGGCGATGCTAACTCCTATAGACTGTGTGAGCCTGTGATGTGACTGGTTCGCCTCACCTGAACTGAACACAAACCTGAATAGCAATGGGAAGGATTTTCTTCCTGAGGTTCCTGTAGAGAAGACAAATGGGGGCAGCCAGGTACTGAGTTGTGGACAGGTCTGTGCAGTTTGGACTGACGCCCTCTAGAACCTCATAGTCCACAATGAAGATGTTACCTGCCTGCAAGCACAAGAGCGCACTTTACCATAGCATTTTCACGCTCTCTTGCCTGGTGGTATTGACCCTGGTGGGTCACCTGTACTTCCTGCTCCAGAGTCAACTCCCTCTCAAGACTGAGCGCAACCATCTCATGAGTGACGGGAAACTTGTCAGGAATCTTGGTGCATTTTCGGATTAAAACTGGGTTGCAGCCGTTCAGGAACTGATACCCGAACAGGAAGTCCTCCCTCCAGTGTTTCATCACGTACTCTGGTGATAAAATTCACAGGTGAATAAAGAGCTGTGACTAATGCCTTCCATGTTCCAGAGCGGAGAAATTCCACTCACCTGAATTTGTGTTTTTGATTCTCTGGAAGATCTTCTGGAAATCTTCAAAGTCCCCCCAGGAGGACTGGAACATGTGCATGAACTGGTTCACGAACAGGTTCTCGATCCTGGAAGTAGACATTTGCGTCACAACGGTGTCTGATGCTGTGCAGTCCATGGACTAACAGTGCAGACGAATGGGACGTGCTGGTTCTGAGGAGTGAGCTGAAACTTCCACGACTATCATCAATGTTGGACTGTTTAAAAAAACGTCTGATCCAGGACGTACGCTTTAGTGTAGTTGAGGGCGAAGTCCACTCCCTTCTCACTGTCAAACTGGACGTCCCGTGGCAAATCATGGTGAGCCTTGGCATCGATGCTCAAGGGGAACCCCGGCTGCCACTCCGTCCACCTGCAGAGCACAGTCGGGACGTGAGAGGACCTTCAGGTCCAGACCTCCACTTCGCAGGAAGGAGCACCTGCCTGTAAGTTTTCTGCCTCATCTCCAGCTCGGCTTTCCTGTGCTTCTTGAACAGACTGAGCTTGTCGTCCTGAGGAAGGTGGGCTGAAAAACACCACCACGGCTATGAGGGAGGATCACTTAGCGCTTTGTAACTTTAGCGGGTCCATGCGAACCTCTTCCATCCCGCAACACCACCTCCTTGTTGTCGACGATCCAGCGGAAGCAGGGGAACTCCATGTGGTCTCCGGATGGGGTCTTGACCGTGATGTACCTGCAGTACCAGTCGTCTTGCACCCAGTATTTATTCTTCTCTATTTTCACCAAGAGAATCTCGCCCAGATCCTCCTCCACTCTCACTTCATAGGAATCAACCTGCTTAAAGGTCGAAGGTGAGACAACAGAAAACAAGATGGCAGATAACGTGCAGTGTTTACAGAAAACCAGGCTCCGGTTGGAATTATTATTGAAATATACATATGGTTTAATTCAGTTTATAGATGTAAATATATTTCAGTTCATTATTATTACATGCACTCACACATATTTACATGAAAAAAAATGAAAGTTTTTAAATGTACAGGAGCCATATTATTCCAAAAACCCACAGTTGGTTGATAGCCATTTCTGTCTGGTTGTCATCCAATAGTTAGCATCCAAAGTTAGGGGTTAGCAATCCCAAATACCACGCTTATAATAATTTGCAATCTTGTTGGAATCAAAAAATAAAGCAGTGCGCTGCAAATGATGAGCACCTGAGTTTCCACATTTGATCGGGTACTCTTAAAAAGCAATATTTGGACATAAAAAAAACTCTGCGTCTCTTTTCTTTTGTATTCCAACCAAATCATGTGGCTGCAGTAAAGTCAGCAGCAACGGCAGTTGTACCAAACACCGTGAGGTAACTTGAGCAGGAGGAAATAAGGGTTCGTAGTGACTGAAGTAGCATCAGAGGTACGTTATGATGGTGGACGTTGTGATAGTTATAGTCATCAGTAATGGCAGTGGAAGTAGAAGTTGTCGTTGTTGACATAGCAGTAAAAGTGATAATAGGTGAAGCAGTAGCAGTAGATTCATAGTTTTAGCGCAGGCAGCATCAAGTGTAGGTGAAGTAGTAGTAGAGGTACTTTTAGTGACAGTGGAAGTAGTGGTAATAGTAGACTTTACAGTTGTAATAATAGCACTTTCCTGAGGTGTAGTACTAGTACATGCAGTTTGTAATATCTGTGAAAATACTGACAGTAATTTACAACTAACGTCACTAAACATACAAATACAGTTCCCTGCTAAAAAAAAAAAAAAAAAAAAAACAGCATGTGGAGAAGAAACTTACAGGACTGTCTCAGAAAATTAGAATATTGTGTTCTTTATTTTCTGTAATGCAATGAAAAAAACAAAAAAGTCATACATTCTGGATCCATTACAAATCAACTGAAATATTGCTTTTATTATTTTAATATTGCTGATTATGGCTTACAGCTTAAGAGAACTCAAAAATCCTATCTCGAAATATTTTCCTATATAATCATTTTTATATAATTTTCCTATATAAATAATATGCTTCCTTTGTCAATTGATTAGTAATGAATCTAGAATGTATGACATTTTGGTTTGTTTTAAGTGCTTTACAGAAAAGAAAGAACTTTATCATAATGTTGTAATTTTCTGAGGCAGTGCTGTATATTGCCCCAAGACTTTTTTTTTCATTTATCTCAAATATTTCTGCGCGTGTTGCGGCCTGTCATGAGTTTCGCTTGCCACAAAAATGACCTTAGGGAATTTTCTTGAGACGACTGAGATTCTGAAATAACAAATAGTAAGATGCTGCGAAGGCAGAACGCTCATCTGCTCTGAACCCACCGCTCCTCTCTCGAAGTCGTTGTACAGCGCCTTGTCCAGCAGGCTCCTCTCGCTGCAGCCCTCGCTGCCCACCAGAGTGACGTAGACGTAGTCATCCGTGCCGGCGAACCACTGGCCCCCGGTGGCGACGGTCACCGTGTAGCTGCGCATCCCCGCCAGGAAACTCGGACCGTTGGCCTTCTCTGCAAGATCCCGCGCTCTGGTCGCCGCTGGAGAGGTTCTCGGTCCAGTGGAGGCGGAGGGCAGGACCCTCCCCGCACCGCCCACAGAGGGAGCGGGTCCTGAAACAATGACTGCGTCTCTCATCTTCCCTGTCTTATTCTCAGAGGAGGTGAAACCTCATACTAACGCTCCGGTTGAGACAGCGAAACTATTCTCTTCGGGTGGCTGGGTGCGGCAGGTACATCCACCATTCTTCTGGGAAAGTTGCCGGTTTCAGCTGTGGGCGACGGCGCAATTTTTTGCTGGGACCTAAAAAAAAAAAAAAAAAAAAGGTGAAATCTCAGACGCATTAAAATGAAGTGGAAATAAAGCAGCACGTGGAAGACATGGTGCCACTGTTACTTTGAAAAAGTAACCCCACCACTGACTACTCCTTAGTAACTGAACCGATCGCTTGAATTTAAAAGTAACTAAGTTAGAGTACAAGTTACTTGTCAAGTTACATTTAGCACCCGACAGCTCTCATTGCCTAAACAATATCTTTTATGTCAATTTTGAGGTTGGAGTTCTTGGGGATCCTGTGTTTTCCCATGTTTGGGGTCATTTTTCAGCATAATCTCAGTTATATGAATATACAGTCAATGTTTTACTTTTACACTCTAACCCAGTGGAGCGAAAATCACACACAAAAAGCAGCAAGTATGAAAAACAGAGTGATATATTGCCACTAATATAATAAAATGTAGGGGATGCCCCCTTATTTTCATTATTATTTTACTACTTTTTTGGCTTTTTTTAAAAAGCCAAAAAAGGCAAAAGTTTAACTAGTCATGTCTCCTGGAGGCAGTAGCCGCACTCCGTCCCTATATATATATATATATATATATACATAACGTGCATAACGTGCGCGGACCGATCAGCTGACCCACTGACTGTCTTTTCTCCATATTGAGGTGTAAAACCTTTCCTGTCTCCGCACTGGACCGTGGTAGAGTGTCACAGGGGAGGTGCTCGCTTTCCACACCTCAGAGGCTGGAGCGCACACTCCAGGGTTTGATGTCCTGTTGTGGGCTGGAGCTGGGACAGGGATGAGGCGAGTCTGGGACAGAGCGTGACTTGGTTTATGACTTTGTCACAGCCAAACTGCACAGAAGCGCACATTCAGAGCTGGACACGCACCGGGCACCTCTTCACTTCTGGAGAGACGTCACTCACTCGGCAACCCCTCCCACATGCAGCGGCCACACACATAGAGGAACAGCGCACCTGCAGCAGACACTCTACATTCACTCCTACAAAAGAGTATTTTAAGGCTTGGAACTGTGGGAATCATGATATTTTACTTATGATCATATTTATCAAGTATCTGCTATTGAATAAATGCTTTGTCTAATGAAAGACTGAATCCAACAGACGCAGTGATAATAGGTAAGGTAACCTCAGTTTGATCCAGTATGAGAGGTGTGTATGATAAGGATAGTGTGGTAAAGATGCGTGGATGGAAGAGTGAGTTATGAAAGGCAGGAACCATTTGGTACCAGGACAAAGGAGGAGCCCAGGAGATATAACCCAGAACTGGCCCAAACAGCCTGATCTGAGTTTGTGGGGACAAACATCTACCTTCCCCCAAGTGAAGGAATGTGGAAGATAAGGAACCTCTGGCACAGCGATGGGTCAGGAGGATGAATTATGGACCCAGGCAGAGCCAGGCAGAGATGGGACCAGCCAGTCCACCAGCAGAAGCAAGCCAATCAGAGGAGGGGACTGGATTATCTGTTTACAGCTTTCCACCCAAAAAAGGCCAGGAAATGGGCAACAACAAGAGGATTCATCAATGTCACTCCAAACCAAGGGGTGTCGAAACCAGATCAGGAATGTGGCGCCATGGCAACGGGGACCCCAAGAGCCCAGGACCAATCAGTGGAGACTACACCCCAAGATGAACTGAAATGTGTCATAAAAGGGTCAGGGCCAGAGATAGTCTTTGTCACTCTACACCACTGGAGCTAAGGCTAAGTCAGGCGTAGTTGTGGACCCAGAGCTCTGTTAGGGTAATTAGACTCCTCTGTCAGGGAATAAATTCTTTTGGATTTTAAGTTGTGGGTTTTTGGTAGTCATTCTCACGAGTACGCGGAACGCGAACACGCGGAAGATACATTAAAGATGTAGATTCCTACAGAACACACACAACACATTACTTCTTTTTCCATTCATTGTAATGGGAAAAATCGATTCAGATTTTGAACAAATCGCTTCTCGAACGGCCATCTGGAACGGATTGTGGTCGAGAACCGAGGTACCACAGTGTGTGTGTGTGTGTGTGTGTGTGTGTGTGTGTGTATATATATATATATATATATATATATATATATATATATATATATATATATATATATATATATATATATATATATATATATATATATATATGTGTTTATATCACCTGCTATGTGACAGGCCAGAAGAAATGCCATTGAAGTTGATTTTTTTGAAGTTATTCTACTCAAAGAAATCAGTGCACACATCACATTTCCATCACTCAGAGACCGGCAGCAACGATGAAACTGTGTGTTTGTTTTATTCAACTTCAAAATCAGCTTTAAATCGAAAGCATATTACACGACAGTCGAGAAAGAGATGCAACCTTTAATAAAACGGTGAGTCTGTCACACATGGTTTTCATTCTCTGAAACTCTTCCTGAATTCCATGAGCCAAGTGGGTCACACGCCACATGAATGTTCCCCTGAAAACATCTTAAGACAATGGGAAATGAATAGCATAAACTAACTGTCGGCAGTTCTCATCTCCACATGTGTCACATTTGCTGTGTTCAACCGAAACAGGACATACTCACAATAACGGAATGACCTGAGATCATTTCAGTTATTGTGAGAGGAAAGCCTTAGTCAGCATGTATCTAGAGAGCGGGTGTTTATATGGATACACTGACATACAAAGACAACAACTTGTAGCTGAATCACAAATAAGAAAGCAGCTGGAGAGAAGTCGTGATGCGCAGAGAGGCTTCCCCACTTCACTCCTCAGCACTGCAAACTCTTGAGGGAGGAAAAGGCTTGACCCCCAGATGTATGTCCCAAGTGAGGGGCAGGTGAGTTGTGACTCGCCTCTTGCACAAACACACATCTTGAACATTTTCCACACAGTTCTGTTTGTGGAGTGAGTCGCCACAACTGGAGGCATTGGATTTCGAGGACATCAGGAGCAACAAGTGAGTGGTCTAAAAAGTATTTCTAAAATAATCAAAATCAGTCGTTTAAAAGACAAATCCCTGCAATGACCATTGACCAAAACTGCATAAAAACAAAAATAAAAACGACGTTTTGTCTGATCAGATTTAATCAGACGTGCATAAAAACAGGTTTTGAAGGCGGACGCTGCACTGTGTCTAATGCTGCCACCCAGTGGCAAAAACAAGTATGATCAATAAATAGAATACAATAAAAAACGCAAATACAAAAAGTAAGAATTGATTTGCTTGTCTGCCTTTCAAAATCGATTCACATCGACACGTTCATCCATCAGTAAATAAAGCTTCAACACGACCAAACATTTCAGTGGAAACAGTCTGATAAATGATGAAAAAGTAGGCAGTGATGTTCCTGGTTCCAGAATTGGTTTGATGGTTTCAGCCATTGGACAGTGAGATTAAACAAAAACACTTGAAAGTTGTACGTCATGATACAACGCAAACTCGGGGAGGCGACAACCCAGAACTTCTCAGCAGTTTAAATCAGGAAGTTTTTGCTTGATGGGAAAGGGGCCGAGGAGAGTTTCCGCTTCTGTCTTTGACTTCCTCTATCTGCTTTCTGCTGAGGCCGGGGCCTGATAATCTCGAAGAGCCACAGTAAGACACAGTCAACGTGGCCAGACCACTTCAGACGGAAGCTGCGGAACTGACCTAGTTGAGGTGGAGCACCTGCTTCATGAACTCGTAGGTGGTGAAGGCCACAGCTTGAGAGGGCACACAGCGAATGTAGTTCAGAGAGAGGCCGCGGTACAGTCCCTTTTTGACACCGTACTCTTTGTAAACATATGCCAGGGTCTTGCTCAGGGACCTGTCGTGAAATTTAGACAAAAAAAATGAATGTCATCATCTGCTGAAGAAGCTCCTGATATGTTCCCTCACATGAGAGCGTGACACCACTGTTCCCTCTAATTTTTCGTGGGTCTGAGCAAACCCACAAACTCTCTGAGCGGTCACCCAGACCACAGTGAGCGACATGTTGTCGGCTGTGTCTGGAATAGTTTATAATAGCGTTAAAATATATAAACATTTATTTACAATTTGTGTAATTCACATTGAGGAATCGAACATGTGTGAAATTTCATATATTTTTTATTTAAAAAATAAAAGCATTCAATTGTTATTGAATTGTATATTACATATACATATATATTATACATATTCTTGTCTGTTGTGAGACTGAATTTTGTCCACTTAGGGCTAACGTATTCTCTGACCGCTCCTCATGGAGCCGTGAGCCTGTGTAGATCTTTCACTGTCTACACAGTGAATTTCCTCACCTGACTAGCGTGTAGTCTCTGTGTATTGTAGTTTGAAACATGCGCTGCAACGATTCTCTCTCCTGTGCGTAACTCCGCCGCCCCAATTGGCTCAGTGCATGTGCACATTTTGGACCAACCACGAACAACTTTTAAGAGGAATCAGCTCTTAAACATCAGCCAGCTCCAATAGTTCACTTCAAATAGCAGCTATTTGAGTTGCTGTTAGTTCGATTGTGTATGGTCTTAAGCGCTGCACCGAGGGACCTGTGGAAACTGCCGGTTAAGGACACTCGCGGTCAAACAGAGCAGTCAGCGCTTCATTTTATTGATCTAATGTCGTAAGGCTTTACGTCTTGACGGTAAGAAGCCCTGCGTACAGTAGATATTTTTGTGCGCTGACATGTGTCAGCTGTGCGCAATTGCGAGCGCAGCTTAGAGGGAACATTGCGTGACACTTACACACACTTCTCAGAGTCTGGCAGAATGGCTCCCAGCTGCATCCTCCTCCGAGCGACGTCCAAGGGATACCTGCAGAGCGACACCATTCACCCCACCGACAGTTCACAGACAGTTCCACTCAACAGAGCAGGGCGTGTTATCTTACGATATGGTCTGGGCGATGGCACCTGCAACCCCTCCACAAAGCAAGTTGACGTAGGTTTTAAGGACAAGAACGTCAGGGTTGTCAGAGGAGGGGCGACCCAGATTTTCCGGGAAATGCTTCAAGCCAAGGCTTTTGAGTGTTCCAAAGGTGAAAAAAGAAAAGCCTGCGGGGTGAACATTTTTTGGTGTTTCAGTTTGTCTGGAGGGGAACTGGGAAATGGAGGGGACTCACTCACCTGCGTAAGGTGCCATTCCAATGAGAGTGGGAGTCAGTCCTCTGTAGAACCCCTTGAGTCCTCCCTCCTTAAAAACACTCAGAGGGTCAGCAACTCTGAAGCAAAGTCTCAAACAAGCCTCTTACTTTCAGATAGATGGTGTGGAAGGCGTTAGCGATGCCGCTGTAGCGGTGCTCCCCTGTCACCTGGAAGGCCAGCCGGGCTCGGACCATGTCCAGAGGGTAGGTGCAAATCACGGCAGTCATGCCTGGCGACACATCACACGGAAGCTCACTGGAAACTCTTCAGTCCAGTCAATGAAACTCATGAAACCCTCACTTAAACACAGTTTTGGAGGTGAATTCAAATGAATTGCGCCGCCAGTTACCTGCCATAGATCCTGCCATTAGTCGGTGGATGTGTCCCGAGATTCCCAAACGTTTACTTAACACCTGAGAAGTGAACCGAGAGGCAGTCTTTAAAAAGTCAAGCGAACATGCCGTTCAGTGAAATGTCACCACAACTCGCCTTTTTATAGTTGTCAAAGGCCATGAACTGGATGGCTCCATAGGGGAATATCCGAACCATCATAGCACCATTGCCTTTATACAGGCCGAGGTAGCCTTCTTTCTTTGGCACAGCTTTTAGAGTGGAAAAAACACCTGCAGGAAAAAAAAGCGTTGTGACGCATGTGATGCCGGAGTGTGAAGGCAGCCCTTACCAAGGTGTTTGTAATGCGGGTTTTGGGCCTGGAGGAGGATCTTGACCCGGTCCAGAGGAGCAATCGTAGTCTTGGCACAGCATCCTGCCACACCTGCAACGAAAAAAGACCAATTGTTTTGAGTTACGAACTTGTTTGATCACGAATCTTGTTCAGTGATATTTACAGTATGTTTAAGGGTTGAACTGTACAGATTAATGGCATTATAACTGGCATTAGGATCAGTCAATATGTACACAAAGTTTTACTTTTACATAAGTCAATATAACTGGGGTCACTATCAATCATTTGGAAATCCAGCCATAGTTCTTGTACTTTGTGTTAAAAACGACTTTTTGGGGGAGAATAAAATAGCACCCAACATCAACTACCTCACGGAATGGTTCATCTGAAATACACTCTTTTTCCTAACATATTTCCAGGAGCAATGTACGTGAGGAAGCCTGGAGGAGCCCGGAGGGTTGGGGAACATATTCTTCATACCTCGTCCAGGAAATACTGGGAGGTTTCCACAGTCTCACGCTGCAGTCAGAGCCACCTGAGCTCCAGTTGCTCGACCTCACTAACGTCAACATTCAAAATAAACCCTTCACATGCATCACATTTATTGCAGAGCTGTAAAAAGCCGCGTAGACTGAACTTCGATCTGCTACAATGAGGACCATAAAGCAGTGGTAAGGGCTCACCTCCAGCTAGGAAGGATCGCAGCCAGTAGTAGTCCGTCTGGGCCGGGGCGCTGCTGATGGAGGAGACCGCAGCCTCCGAGGACATTCTGCCTGCTCTCACCGACCCGCTGCACCCATGACTGACCGCAAACACAATGGCAAACGACACGTTCAAACGCAATGGCAATACTGAGTTCCGTACAACGGACAATACTCACGAGGTTTGAAACACCGTTACTCTCAGCGAACAGCCCGGACAAAGTAGTTTGTCTGTTTCCTAAAAGTATTTGTTGGCGTGTTTTCAAGACCGAGCAGTAACTTCTATGTATAAGAACAACAGAGAGAAAGAGTGACACACGTTCATGTAACTACTCCAGTGTCCTTCGACTGCGGCTTGTCGAGAGAAAACACAGTCGCGCACTGATGACGAAGGATGACATAACCGGCGACGGAAAGTGACGAAGTCAGTGATTTGAATGGATATTCTGAAGTGTAAAACACTGTAAATGGCGCGTCACGTTTACGGCCAAACACGACACTTTTAAAATGGCTCTTATTTTGTTTATTTGTTTTGTAAAAGTGCTTGATTTTTTTTTTTCAAGTTGACCTATTTCTTCACAGAATTTCCGACGATTGCGAAAACAATTGTGACCTGTCGATCTGTCCGTCTGTTGCTTCTTAATCACGTTAACTAACAGTAAATACACGACAACAGGAAACAGTGTCACAGGACAAAACCCGTCAGCAGAGGGCTCACGTGTCACAATGTTGCCAGTCGCTTGATTCTCTCGTCACTTCTTTGAGCTTAGACTTCAGGCATCAGTTAAAATGTGATAGATGAAATGTTTGTCATGTTTAATATGATGACAATTGATGCGTTTTAATCCAGTTTCTTTTATGTAATCAAAATCTCTCATCACCTATCATAATTTACATTTGTTGTTTTTAAGTGAAGTTTGCTTTACTATTTCATTATGATAAAGAATGGATGTCATTTTACTGATAATAGTATTTTTGGGTGGTGAAATGTTTTTTTTCTCCAGAGATGTTTGACTATTTACTTTCTTTGTGGCAATATGTTTATAAAAAAAAATTTTATTGGTGTTTTATACTGTCACAATTTACATTTGTGGCTTTTAAGTAAAGTTTGCTTTACTATTTCATCATGACAAAGAATGGATATCATTTTACTGATAATGGTAATTACCATATTTTTGGGTGGTGAAATGTTTTTTTCTCCACAGATGTTTGACTATTTACTTTATTTGTGGCAATATTTTTATAAATATTTTTTTTATATATTGATGTTCCATACTGTTACATATATTAGTATAATACTCCAGTTGTTGCATGTTCACAGTAAAAGTATGCATGTGGAATAACATTTAAAAAATAATAAAATTAGTGGCTACTGTGCCACTATTACTACCAATGTCTACCCCTTGTCTTCCAACATTCATGATAGCTCAGTGTTCGTCGCTTATTGAGAGTGAATTTCTCCAGGAGAGGCGCATCATGAACGCATCCCATCTGCCGCGTGAACTCGCCTGACTCCGATCCAGGCCGGGTTTTCTGGCGCTCTTCCCTCCAGTGCGACGGCGAGCTCTGGCAGCCGCGTCGCTCTGCTGCGTCTGCTGGAGGGAGAGTGAGAGCGGGGCTGCCCTGGATCAACTGACAGCCGAGGGATTTACACTTTAATGGCTGTCAAAGACTCGCGCTGACTACTCGACGTGGATCTAGTGGATCTGGTGCTGGTGCCATGCGCTTGTGCCTCGATGGATTGAACTTGCCAGGAGTCCATATTTGCCGCGGAGGGAAACCAATACAAGGTGGAGCGGAGTATTATTAGCACTTCAGACAGTGCAACTGTCTCTCGCTGGTATGTAACGCTCTCTGGCGTGTTCACTAACTCACATTTTGGACTCGACTCGCACGCACAAGAGCGACATTGGACGTCGTGTGCGGATGTTTTCAGCGGCGTCGTGTTTGGGGAAGACGGCGGTCAAGTGCAGAAACAACCGTCGACCGCGTTTGTTATAGGCGGTAATAACCCCCTCAGCCTCGGACGAAAACAGGATCCAGTCTGCTCCCACTCCCTGCCTGCCCTTTAAACGGTTAAAGCCACGCGAGGCGGACAGGAAGTCTTGTTTTCATCGCTTCAAAACTCTCATTTCAGTGGATGATAACGACAGTCTGCTCTCTTGTGTGTAGAGCTTTTACTCTAAACCCCGTCAGAGCATCCGTTAATATTTTAAGATGCATTACATAACACCGCCCGGTGAAATAATTACACTGTTATCTATTATTGTGTTATTATCATCTAGTTACATGGTGTTAAGAGCAAAATGCAAAGCTAAAGCTGCTCGATCATATCCGTGCAATCTGCATGTGACAATAGCGCGACACAAAAGGACATCAAATATTAAAAACGAGACTTGCAGAGCATCTGAATGTGGAAGTTTCATCATGTTATTTAATAGTGGAAATAAAGTCCGCGTGCTTTGACCTTTTTAATGGCGCCGAATAGATTATTTTACTGCAAATTTTATTCTTTAAGAATTAAGGACGGCTGTTTATTCATTACATTTCAATTAATACCTTAATTTCATAATAAGATTTAAGAATTGTAATAATATCAATGACGGAACTGAACGTTTGTATAAGTTATTCTCACTATTGACATTTAATTCACATGCTTTTGTTCTTTTTATCTCCTAAAGATATAGTTTGGTTGTAGTTTTCGCCCATAATAGAATTTTGTAATAATATTTTCTTGTGGTATTTGTTTTGTATTTTACTTACTTCACACCATCACACTTTTCAGCATAGCTCTATGTTGATAATAATTATAGCTTTATTACACCATTTTGTCTGTACTCGTTTTTACAATATTTTTTACTCATCTTTAGAATATCTTTTACTTGACTTTTTTACTTTATTTTACTATCAACAACTTTGCAATTTGGCTCCATTTTTTTCTTTTCTTTTAAGATGTTTTTTCTGAACGCTTAAATAAGTGACAATATATTGAACAATTACACTTAACATCAAGACTTTATTCACTCTAATTCACCCATTATATTTTAACATTGTTTTAGCCTTAATATTGTAATGATGTCCTTTCAAAAGCTGAATTGTACTGTCATTTATCAACTATATCCCTGTCTTTTAGGACGATTCCATGGAAGCCCAGTGACTTCTTCGCCACGGGAGAGGGTATTTTGAGGAATCGAATTAGTAGTGGCTGAGGTAAAAAAAATATCAGGGTCCCATGCTTGCTATAAACAGACTCACGTCTTCAAACCCTCCACCATGCCCGCCAAGCCACCCAGGAAAGCTGCTCAGAGAAAGAAAGTGCAGAAAGTGATCAGTACCAAAAACCAAAAGTGCAATTCGAGTAGACCTAGAGGACGACCTCCAACAAGACTCCGGCAGTCACCAGAGGCGTCGCCGCCACCTAAAAAGCCCTCAGCTCGAGGTCAGGCTCAGCAAGGAAGCAGCCCCAGAGGAAGAGGAGCCGGTAGGCCCAATGGCCGGGGCCCAGGAAGACCTCCAAGTCGAGGTAACAGTAGTGAAAAGCTTAGACGACATGGCTCGCTCGAGGACCCCCCTGAGCGAAGGAAGTCCCTGCGAGGCATCCTGTCTGTCTCTCCCGTAGAATTGCCCAAAACTTGCAGAGGAGGGAAAAGCTTGAGGGGGGGCCGAGGCAGAGGAGCGGCATCACACCAAGGTAGCAGGAAACTCCTCAGCAATAACAACGTTCCACAAGACGAGGAGGATCAAGAATCGTCTGATGAAAACCTCACAGTTTCCCTCAAAACTGAGTTTGACATCCCAAATCTGGGTCTTGGAGTCACTAATGCAAAGGAGCAAAGCCCACTCAAAGCTGATCTGCCTCCTTGTGAGGACACACTGGATGACTGTGTGCGGGGCAGCTGCGACAGCACCACGACGGAGCCTGAGAGTAAAACTGATGCTGCTGGTGTGGTGCAGGAGGAGGTCTTCGACCTCGATGATGGAAAGCTCTCAGGGCCCTCCGAAACAAGCGGGGAGGAAATCGCTGAGGAAGGTGATCATGAAAGCAGCGGTCTAAATCCAGGGGCTGGAAATGATTCCAATGATTCGGATAAAACGATCAACGCCGAGGAAGTGGAGGAGAGCAGGATCTGTTTGGAGGATGAGAAGCCTGTTCCAGCGAAGCAGGAGGTAGAGGAGGTGAAGGAGGATAAGACTGATGATGTCATCAGTCCTGTTCCCTCCCCGCTTCACATTCCTGCCTCCCATCCTACGCAGCGCCCACACTGTCACAACACACAGTCAGAATCCCAAGTAAAGGTGCTACTAGTCTCAAACGAAGCTACCTCAAGTAACACCAAAGCTCCTAACTTCTCAGAGTCTCCAGAAAGGCACCCTGGCACCCATGGCGCTAAACCACCATCATCCGAGTCCGCTCCAGTACTGGGGAATCCCTCTGTGGCGAGACGTATGCCGGTTATCATACGAAGTGATAGCTTCAAAGCTCAGACTGATCTGTGGCGACCGCCCAAACTAGAGAGCCCCAACGACCTTCTTTCACAAGATCTCGCATCAAAGAGTCGGACCAAAGACTGTCGCTCTTCTCAAGAGACGTTGGACCCACTTTCACAAGCTTATCGGCCAAGCAAAGATGTTCTTATAGTGGACCAAGAGCCAATTTTTAACGTCATTTCAGCCCCCGAGCAGAATCCAGCACCAAAGATATCGACCCCTTCACTGGATACCAGCTCCACTTTCTCCTGCAGCTCAGAGAGCACTCGCTCTTCTCTTACTTTGGACACCGAATCTGAGAACGGGGAGCCCAGTGTCTCCTTCCCCACTGGATCTTCGCAGCTCGGCGAAGCTGGATTAACCAACTGTGCGAGTCTGAGACCGCAGAAAAGGGAAAGGAAGAAGCGCAACAGGTGTGGGACGTGCAAGCCATGTATGAGAAAGGTTAGCTGTGGTCAGTGCAGCTGCTGCCTCAATCGCAGAACCGGCCACCAAATCTGCAAACTGAGGAAGTGTGTAGAGCTGAAGAGGAGAAGACCTTCTTCTGAGCTGGCTCTTGCACAGGTGAGGATGAAAAATGACTCTCTATTTCCGGCTCCCAACTGTGTTTCGATCATTTTTGGAGGTCATTTATCATGTGCATACTTTACAGTCAGTAATATTTTTTTTCTAGATTCACAATCTTTCAAGTTTTTAAGTAAAGTTTTTTATGAGTTGAGGTTGTCCTACTTGCTTGGCTTCATCTTCAGTGTGAACAAATCTGCAGTCATGTCTTAAAGAGTTACTCATGACTCCCCGTCATGTGACTGATTCATTGCGCTTTTGCGGTGTTGCAAGAACACACATACTATCGATTTATTCTCGCTATGACAGTGTTATTACTGCCGCTATGACTGGCCTGGTGAAGTTGACACAGCGCGTATATGTGTTCGCGACCAACGCAGAAGCAATTT
Source organism: Synchiropus splendidus (assembly GCF_027744825.2). Taxonomy (NCBI): domain Eukaryota; kingdom Metazoa; phylum Chordata; class Actinopteri; order Syngnathiformes; family Callionymidae; genus Synchiropus; species Synchiropus splendidus. The sequence continues at coordinate 10,873,355 of NC_071342.1, read as the reverse complement.
GTCATATTTGGGAAGATTCAGCCACATGACCGGCAGCCGCTCAACACATGGTCGGGCTGCGTGTGTGTGAGTTTATTGTTTGTGGGACAGAGATCAGCAGCACAAGCGAGAGCATTAGCTGTTGGACTTGTGGGGAGTGCATGCGCTGGTGTTTGTGAATGAGGAGAGCGGTCTGAAATTGAAGCAGGATGTTGATTCAAGCGACACCAAATGACAAAGCTAACATATATTATTTGACGTCTTGGAGGAAGTAAAAACAGCCGACATGTTGCTTTGTCATGTAGAAACACATGGTTTTCACACGAGGTCCACAGATGAATAAATCAGGTCCCAAATTCGTCTTGGAATCAATTCCAATTTAATACACATCACATGTCAGTTATTTCAGTGGTCTGACCTAGAAATGAAATGCGGTCATTTATTGGCTGCTTTAGTGGATCATTGCATCACTATAGAAAACATTCTTGAAATACGTGGCGTCAGAAAGTGTGATACAAAAATAATGTCCTTACAAAGTGAGAGGGTTTTGGTAAATGTGTGGGCTGATGCTGGTGAAGCTTATTCGACCTTCATTTTCTGCTGTGATGTGGTACGTGCTTCTGCAAACATGCGAGTAATTCTTTTTTTAATGTCGTAAATTAATTTATAAACTATTTTAAAGTGGAAACAGATCAATTTTACTTGACAAATTCAACTGTTTGTCACAATTAAAGGAGGAGCTGAACTTCGAAATAGTGACTGAAAGTAAGTGCGGCTCAGTTTCACCTCAGTGAAGGACAGAGAGTTTCTTGTGTTGCCCAGCTGTTAAAGTCCCTGCATATCTATGTACATAGCTTAATGGTGTCCATGTGGCTGGGGGAGGGCTTCACATGGACAACTGCGAGTGAGGGTCCATGTGGTCTTGTGTGTGCAAACGTGCATGAACTGAGCGAACCTTCAAAGTAGAGCAGTGGAACTTATTATGTAACACCTGTGGAATTGCTAGTGAAGACCTTGGAGCAGTGTTTGTGGGTGCATGCAAGGGCGTGGCGGAATAATTCACAAGTCAGCTATGTGGAATGCAAAGACACGTGGTTGAGTTTGTGTATTTGTGCCGTAAATCATCTGAAGTCCATTTGTGCGGCTCCACGCACGCAGACTGCCGTCAGGAAACTAGCACCTTCTCTGCTGGTTGTTTGTCGGATGACGTCGCATCCAGTGTTTGTCGTTTAAGAACAGGTTTTTCTATGTAAGCGCCTGCAGGGTTGACGCTAAACCAGGTGGTACACTGTCTGGGCTGCTAGAACCATGAGCTAGTGGAGGTCAGACCATAGCCACTATACCACCATAGTTTTCGGGCAAATTTTAGCTGTGATTTTTTTCAAAATTGTTGTGATAAATTTAATTGTCTTTAATACTTTCTTAAGCTGACTGGATAATACATCAAAGGTTATCTACTATAGTTGTGAGTATTGGTTAGTACCGCTCAATATGATACACGTCTTGATACATGTTTAACATTGTATTGCAATATTCTACACAGTTAACTTAAGGCAAAACTACTCCATTGAAAACATGAAGTGCATCAGGTTTGTCCCCATTTCCTTGAACAATGCACTGAAACCTTTGCTCGCTCACACTGTCATGACAGCACAGAAATGAGTAAGTTGTCCAACCCTGCTATAAAATTCATGTTTGTTTTTCCAAAAGAATATGTTTATAGATGAAATGTCTATATCACATCATAGTTCAATGTGTCCTGATACATTGCCCTGTCAATGTTTTTTCACAGCTCTAGCCTTTGACAGATTCCAAACGTCAAACTCATGGCCTCCAGGCCACAATCGGCCGTGATAACATCATATGTGTCCCATCGAGGCACCTATGGCTTTAGGGTGACACGGGGCCAGTCGAGTGTGTATCTTCTTCCCTTCCTTGGGGCGCTCAAGTTTCCTCCCACATGCCAGGGGTTAACTGGAGATTGTCGAGGGCTATTGTGATTGGCTGTCCTGCTTTCCAGTAAAGAAAATAAATGGTGAATGCTAAAGTAAAAACATTCCCACCACTGAACTACAGTTATAGCTACTAATGCTGCATTTCCACTGAGCCATTCAGGTCAGTGTGGATCGGGTCAGTACCCTTATTTCCACCCCCAAAAGGGGTCGGAGTAACTGACCCGACCCATACCATTCTTTGGTACCCCTCGCTTGGGGTGGCAAGCTGAGTCAAGTTGCGATGGCAGCCATTGTTGTTAGCGATCAGTACCAAAAACAACACACATCATCCATTTTCACAAGGGTTCCTTGTCCTCACCAGAGAGGATAGTGAAGACATGCTGAAACATTTCAGTCTTTTGTGTCAGTTTGAACCCAAAATACATGTGAATTTGGTGTTTTGACTGTGCCCCGCTGAGGTTCCTCTCCTCTGTTCAGCTCCTCAAATGCAGCATTGTTGTCATTAACTCAGTCACATACAATTAATGCTGTTGAAACAAGAGAAAGTTTGCCTCTGCTGATAATCAACTGAACAAACCAGCACATGAAGACGATCTCTCATAACCAGGCCATATATGTACACTTGTGATCATCTAAAGCCTGGGGTGGCTTGTTTTGAACACGTTCACATGATCACACCACAAAAGAGGCTCATCTAGTGTTCTGGGGTCATTCTCCCGCTACATTGTGCTGTTCCTGGTTGTAAATATTTTTCTATGACCCACTCATGGCCCTCTCAAAAGAGTGCCGACCTTGGTTGGGATGCAAAAGGGACCCATATTGTTTTTAGCACCTAACATTAAGCACTGAGTCCTTCTCAGCTGGTTTGGCTGTGGAACCCTCGTGGTCATTCATAAATACTGTAACTCTACAGTATTCATCTGTTATCGGTTTGGAGCATGAGTCATGTTGATGGTCAGTCTGGCTGATCAAGCTCACACGCCCAACCAACGAATGTTTCTTCGACGAGACAAAAAAGGGCAGAGCACTTGAAGAACCGTTCGTGCAGCAGCATGTGGATTCCTGTTCGTGTAGCTCATGTGGTAATCTGTTGTGGCTGCACAATGTTGTGGTCATGTGACACAATCGCCATCTAACTGCTTGCATTGTTACGCCGAAAATGTCCTCAAAATATCTCCATAACGCCTTCCCACAGACATTTTTTTTATTATTTCAGGAAGAATCTGCTGTAAATATTAGTCTTTGTTAAGGGTTTTGCGATACAGTTCCTCACACATCCTGTTTCAGTTGCATTCCATTTGTCGCAGGCGTGACCCTGCAGAGATAACACAAGGATCAGTTAAACACTGCCCAGTGCTTTAAGAGGCTGTGCTGCCAGTAAACGTTACCAGTCACGTTTAATGCCATTCACCTGCTTCACACCACATGGGTGAGATGTTGAGGGTTTTTTTTTTTGATACCATAAAAGACACCTTCCAGCGTTGGTCTTTTTTTTGCAGCTGAACACTCTCTTTGTTCTCATATGGATGAAGCTTAATGTAAAGCAAGAGTGATTTGTCCAAGCAGACGCTCCTGTCAGACCCTAAACCACTTCCCCCTCTCTCACACTCTACTGCAGTGCAGATCTTTCAGCACTGACGGTTGTCACGGCAACCTTATTGTCTGGTGCTGCCCTTTGACCTGCCACGGTTGTCTGATGAAGTATTCTCAGGGCCGTAATGAGGATTAGCACAGATAACCACCAGACGTGCGCTGCATCGACTTTAAGACTTTGAACTCGGCAACCTGCATGCTGGTTATTAGGTTACACTTCTATCCCATAATTTAACCTGCGAGTAATGTTTATCACACTACACTCATTCATGTCCAATGTGGGGCTCATGCAGCTCATGTATCTGGGTATATTCGGCTCCTTTGTTGCTCGTGCATTTAAATATAAAGTACATTTTAGGAAATAAAAGCCCTCCCAAATAAACATGTATTTATGAGTTGAAATGATCAAAACATATATTTCTTGGAGCTTCTTAAGTCAGTGCTCCTTTGCTGTCTCAAGCTTTTACAATTCATCTTTTCAGTTCTTAGTTAGCTGTGTAGTGAGTCACTGACCGTGCAAGGTCACAACTCTCAGGTGTGTCGAAATGTTTCTTACAGCCTCATCAGACCATAATTCCATGCAGCAGCACGGCCAACTTTCATGTCTCTTCAGGTTGATTGTCATATTTCACAGTGGTGAAGTAAAACAAGTGTCTGTGGGAAAGAAGGTTTTTGAAATGCCTCGACGTCAGAGCCTGTGCGTAGCCAATCTGTTCCTCTTTTATTGAGAAATACATGTGAGACAGGGTGACTAAGAGTTCCCACCCGGCTTTGTATGTGGGAAACACATCCACATTCTGTGATGTCAGAGTGTGGGACGGCTGATGGCAGAGGTGGTGGAGGTGTAACGTGTCACGGGCAACATCTCCAGCTGGGAACAGTCAGCAGCGTCAACCTCCTTTCTTTTCCAAAGCTTCAACAGCCTCGTAGTTTCAAACCAAACAAACAAAACTTTGGGAAAAGCAGTGAAAGCTAAGTGCTCTGTGGTGAGGGAACTAGTGATACAGCCTTTATCCAGTTCATCCACACGCATAAATGACCTCATATCACAGTGTGGGATGCTAAGATTCCATGGCTCTGTATTCATAAATATACTCATCTATACACAGCTGTCAAGTCACGTCTTTCCGTTTCTTTGGGTTGAAGAAATCCCCCCTAAAAAACAATGCCCCTAAATCATACCAAGCCCACACAATAGCCCCCTTTAGGGAAGACCTAATCTTATTCACGCATCACCCGCCGTGACCCAGAATGCAGATTTAAAATCTATAAAAGGAAACATTTATAGTTGCTGGTCCGAGTAATCCTCACGCACTGGGTAACCTCCACACTCACTCATCGAGTGCTTTGTTAGTTCTGGCTCTGTTTGTTTTGCACTTCTTTAATGAGGAAGGTGCTGACTCCAGTGGGTGTTTTTTATGAAATCAAACTCTGAAGGAACAACTGTCTAGTCATTGGGTAAAAGATCTCAAAGTCCCTTGCTCACATATGTCAAACCGAAGGCCCTGGGGTTGCATCCCCTTTCATTCAGTCCAAAAGAGTGATAAATACATGACGTTTAAATCAAATTGAAAGCTAATTTGTCACGAGTGCCAACAAAATATGTTGCTATGACCTGCAACGATTAGTGTTCAAGATTTATCCCTTCAAGTGGAGATTAGAAATTTCAAGGATTCATCTGCAAAATTCCTAAAATAAAGTGGCACAGTTTCAATATTCAGTTCAATAAGAGGATGATTGTGCTTCAAGAAACAAACCAAACTATCGCCTGTGTTGTGAGTCGGTGGTGAAGGACGTGTTTTGTATCATGTATTTTGAAGCTGACCTCAAAACGGCTAATGCTAAAATAAGCCTTTAATAATTCAAAGGAACACTGATATCTGATGGTGTTTACGAGACTATTTCCGATGAAAGAATGCTACATAAAGACTGCTCCATAAATATGAGTTTCGAAGATGAATCAGAAAAAGAACCACCTGTAGAAGTCATAACTTGAAGTTACTTTTCAGGAACCTTTCAGGAAAAGTTTGTCACCACTCCCTTCACTGTTTACATACTTGTGAGCTCCCAAAAAACAAGGCGCTTTAGTTGCTGGCATCACTGTACAGAAACAGCGTTATCTCTCAGTTCTCCATCTATCTCTACTGCTCTCCCGTCTGGTGAGGAAATTTTCATTAGCTGAAATGCGCTCATCTTATGTCGAGAGGCATCATATCTGTGCGACAGTCGAGCTGCAGAACCTTGTGTAAACCTTTTCCTGCCTCACTTTAAACAGATTTAGGGCACCCCAGGCCACTCTGCCTGCGTTTGGATCGGGGTGTGTGATGCACTTGGTAACCTTTTCACGTGAGAAAGTCATCGCCTTTATTAAAGCAGATATAGTATCCGGGACACTAGTTTTTCAGAACTGGCATGGGCTCTGATCTCGGCACTGCAGGTGTGAGTGGCCAGTCAGTAAATTTAATCCATGTGGGTTTAGCATGACCCACTCCATGGTTTGAGCTGATAGATTATGCTAATAAGGGGTCCAGGAAGTGACAAATCTTTAGACATTCTTAGATTTAACAGCTGCTCCTCAACACTAAGAAACACATAAAAATGGCTGCTGTGAAATGCCCTCATGATTAGACATAGAATTTATTGACTTGAAAATAAAAGCTGTTGCTACTATGAGGTAATGCAGAGTGATCAAGAACCACAGCGTGCGCACCACCACGCTGATACCAGAATAGCAATACCGCTAATATATCCTGCAGCTGTTTCACATTTTGTCCCTTTCTTTCAGTTTTATGATATGGTGGATTGACGCTGGCCTGTTATTCGACTGTAAACACTTAACGCTCTAGTGTTGACTCACTGATTTTCTGGATTTTAACGCACTTTCTGTGAAGTATTTAACAATTCCACGAGGCTTGGGTTGCTACTGAAATTCAAATTCTTTAAAAAACCCCTCACCCCCCTCCACCTCAGCATCCAAATGTGGGTGTTTGCTGGCGGATTAGTGCTGCTTATTCTTAGCCTGTAAAAGTTTGTGTCTCAGTGTTTTCAGGCTGTGACTTGAGTGAGAAGTGTGTGCATGAGCTTCAAAGTCTGAAGAAGAGAGCCGCTGCTGGGGCTCACATGCGCGCACGGAGTCATGTTTTTCTTCTTGTGGTTGTCAACACCTTCTCCAAACAGCAACACCGGCACGAGTCATCTGTATTCTTTAATGTGTTTTCAAAGACCAGCTAGAGTAGATTCACGGTTGGCATCAATGACAAATGTTGGAGGGGTTCCAGGTTGGCACCTTTTGCAGTCTGAGCCTCTATTCAGGGTCTGTTTCCAGATGTGTTTTAGCCCTTTTTTTTGTTGCCACAAAACCTAGTACGACTGCTTGTAAGAGGTGAAATGAAAGGTAGCATGCTTGGTAGCTGCCTGGAAATCTTGAAAATGGCTGTTGGTTACTTCAACATCACGATCCAGCAATTTCCTCAGTCTGTATATGGCTGTGTAGCATATGTGAAGGTCAAGTGGTTCATAAGTCTCATAGTGTAGCTTGAAGAAAGCCTGATGAGTTTTTGCACGTTGCTTGTTTGTTCACTTCTGTGTGCACTTTTCCTGCCACTGTTAAACCTGTCTGACACCAGAGCCGTCTCGGAGGAACATGTTCTCATGCTCTTTACATCCTTGTTTGCACATACAGGAGCAGTAATTTGATCCCCTCAATGTGTTTAACACAGTTTTAAGGGTTAATTTTAGACACACTGCTGGGAGCAAAGAGCAGATCGAAGCCCAGGAAGAGGGGCTCTATTGCTACACCAGGCAGATAACCTTCCAAGGCCTATCTCTGCCTGCAGAAATACTTTAGCGACACAAACAGCAAGGACTGAAAACAGTATCTTAATGTGAATATGACAGGCGTGTCATTGTTTTCTTAGTTTTCTCGGTCAGACAGTTTAAGTCTCCAAACAATAAAAAATGTGAACTGGTATACAGAGCTCCCTTATTAACAATATCAGGACTGAATGTTTCAATTACAACACTCCATCTGTCCATTCCATTGTGATTTCTAATAGGATTGTTCACGGTCAACGTAAGACAGCTATAGGTAAAGCTGGCCAACAGGCGAGACTTTGGCCTGTCAGCGTGATGTTTTCTACCGAAAAAACATCTTAAATGATTAACACTTTTTCTCTTAGATAGCGAATTAGAGGTCGGTAATCCAAATATTTGGTTGGATGGATTGCATTACCGAAGAGGCTGAGATGATTTATAGGCCGTGGGGGTGGAGGCAGAGATTTCACGCTCCCTCTACGTCAAGTATGTTGGTAGTTATGATTAAAGGCCTTGTGCTTTATCATTTGCATGTCATGCAAGTGCCGTCGAGTGTCCTTGTGTGACCCCAGCCTGCAGTCTCACCACTGACAAACAATCAAAGCACCTGGCAGCATCCGCGCAGCTCTTTCCTCTTTCTTCTTAGTTTCCCTCAGCACCAGCGCTTCTTTCAGGGAAGCTCAAAGAGATAGTGCTGAGCGCAGCGCCAATGCAGTGGCGTCCTCGCACACGTTACTCAACGCGCGGCTCATGTGGGAATCGGAGCAAGGGTGAGACCGCGGTGTGCGTGGTCGATACTCTATCCTAGTCTTTGGTGTTCAACAGTCAATTGTGATTAAAACATTCGATGAGTTGAATGAACCCTTGGGTTCGTAAAGACTCAAATGCGGTTTTCAGAGAGAGGAAAAGTTGAGAGCAGAAGCAGGATTGTGGGGCAGTGCAAAGCATGTGATGGATAGAGCTCCAGCTGATGAGGTTAAATCAGGTTAAACCAGGAAACCGGGTCACAAATGACGCCAGCATCGGAACTCCTCTGGCTTTAAAGAACCCGGTCAGAACTTCTGTCAACAGATAGAAGTGACGCAAGATCGGTTGGGATTTCAAAGGAGCAAAGAAGAGCTGCGAATTTAATTCATTTTATTTATTCAGGTTATGCCTCGTGCTTTTGTGTTCCATCAGTTTTTGAATCAAGATTCCAACGAGAAGAAACACTCTCTCTGAGCCCTGTTGTTGAAAATATAGCTGAATGCAGCTGTTATGAATAGAAATCGCTTGACATTTGGACTCTTTACATTGGCTGCTCGAGAAATCTAAGAGTGTGTGATGCATCATGGTTATAGTGTCTCTTTTCTTATAGAGCACATTTCAAAACAAGGTGCTGCCCTGACCGTTACAAAAAATGTGTGAGTATCATCCGTTTGTTTGATGTTGGGTTGTGGGGGCAGCAGCCTAAGCAAAGAAGCCCATCCTCACTGTTACCAGGAGAGCTGGAGGTGGCTTCTCCTGCCACACCATGTCATTCCAAATGTAATCTGCCAGCATGCCCTGGGTATAGTGAAGCCTTTATAAAGGGTGCAGTATCTAATAAATATATTCTTAAATGTAAAGAAATAACATGCTCAACATTACAATAAACAAGCTGAAATTACAACAGAATTTTATTTAGTTCACTTATGAATCATGATGTGTGTAAAGAGTATATTTAAAATAATATTTTGGTCATTTGTTTAAGAACTAAAATGAATACGCTGAGGGAGTTCTGTTTCTGCTGACGTGAATTCATGTGCTTTTTATATGAGGAAGTGGAGTAAAACACGTGATGAACCCGAGACTAAATCTTTGCTTCTAACCACATGCGGAGCGACGTGAATGACTAATAGTGGCTCTTCGATAGTGTGCTGTTGCATGCAGCAACAGCCTCATCAGAATGAGCCCGAGCAGGCTTTAGCCCGCTGTAGCAAGCAGAGGGTTAACATTTCAGAGGGAAGGTTGTTTTCCTGTGATCCCGATCCAGCATGTGCAGTGTCCACTCCACAGCTTGTGTGTAATCTCTGTGCGTAGGGCTGGAGTAAAAAGCCCTCATAGGGGATCCTTTGTTTAGGAGAGTCTAGGCATGGAAGATAATTTACAAGCTGCTAAGGTCCTCACGCCATTGGCTGATGGGGCTCCGTCTGTCTCTGCGAAACACATCTCGTATGTGTCTATACGTCTGGCTGAGTGTGTGCGGCATGTGCGCCTGCTTTAGCTGTGTAGTGCTTCAGAGGCTCACAGTCGCCCCAGTCATGACACCCTGGAGCTTGTCCTGCACTCAGCAACTGTAGCCAGCTTTTCTTTTGAGGCTGGAGGGAGCAAAGCAAGATGGCCACCAATACCTTTTAGGGGATATGCTGCCAAGGGGCTTCCACAGAGGACAGACAAGGTAAAAGCTCAATTTGAGGGTCAATTGTCTCGGCGCACAAAGGTCAACCGCAGAGGAGACGATCTGGGGGTCGTGTCTGTGTCCTTGTCTCCCAGCCTGCAAAACAAAACAAAAATCTTTTTGGAAACTAATGCTTTTATCACTTTTGAAACCTGGACGTCTGTGTTTGAGTGTTTGGTTTGACAACAAAAAGGTCCGTTTCTATGGTTACAGACAACCTTCAAGCTTTAAGAGGCAGGTCTATTTTTGTTTTTGTTATATTTCTGCACCTGCTCCCAGTAAACCCCAAGCCCTTTCTCGTAATTTGGCAGACTCATTTGGCCGGTGCTGCAATGTTTTTATTGTTGTGCAGTCGGCAGAAAGAACCCGCCGCCGTCTAATCTCCCTAATGTAAAGTTGATTAAGCGCTCATTCTCTGTCGTGTAACAGGAGCCTGCTCTTTCTGCTTTTTTTTTTTTTCTCTGCGCTTGAAACTGAGAGAGGAAGCCCACATTCTATGAATGGAGGAAACTCGCACGTGCTTAGAAAAACACTCATAAACTGCTGTTTACTCTCGGCCAGGAAGGAAGCAGGTTTTTTTTCCTGCATCTCGCTGTTGAAACGCTTCAATGCACATGCATAATAATGCTGAATAACTTGTCTGGCTTGTTTATTATATAAAGAATTTAAATGTTTAAAGGTGAATATTTTTTTTACCAAACCTTTTATTTGTCACAGATTTTTTTGTAAACTATTAATGAGAAATGTGACTGCCCTCACCTCATACCTGAGACTGCGGGGATTGGTTGAGCTCTCTACTTTAATGATAGTTAAATCAATATTTTTGTCTAAGGAGCGTTTTACCTTCTGCTTCAGCAGTTTATTGTGAAGTAGGCGCTTCAAACCTTGTGGTGAAACGTCTCCAGAGACTGAAGGTTGTGAGGACTCAGCAGCCAGTCACACCTCTGTTGCTAGGGCTCGGTCCCTCGAGTACGCGTTAGTGTGTGGAGTGCTCAGCCGTGGCGAGGCTCGTGAATGTTTGTTTTCATCTCCCGACCTTGTCAGATGTGAGTGGAGGCAGAGCGTCGTAGAGATGAAGCCTCAACACATCAGAGATGCCGGGCTCTCAGGAGTGGGTTCGTGAGTTTCATGTTGTCACCAGGCGAATTCACTTGCATAATTTAGGGCAGAGATCTTGTGAACTTGCGAACGGGCACACTCCATTTCAGTCATCGTGCTGTTATCTTCTTTATGGTTGCATTGATGATTGTCCAAGACTGTGATCCCCAGCAAATCATTACCATGATAGCAGAGAACTGTATCCAGCTTTTATCGCTTCTTGACTTGGTTGTTCAGTTCCAGTCATCTGGAGGTGAGAGGTCACCATGGCGAAGGGTGCAGTGTTGACTATATGAAGGTTATGACTGTAGAAATGAAGCATACTGGAGGAAAAAAAACCTGTATGCAAATGGAGAATGACACAAGTGGCTGGGAAAGTATGAAAACGTGATAGTGTCTGTTAACTAGTGTTTCAAGATATTCAAGTTGACACTGGGTGTAGAAATAATAATCACAACTAGGGCAGTGTGTATTGGCAGGTATCTTGTGATGTATCCAGACACAGGAGTGGTGATATGATACATTGCAATAGATATATTGTGAGACTGTTTCAGCAATATGCTGATATCAAAACCATAGTTTTAAGGGAAGAAATCAGAGACGGCAGTAGAATATTTTGCGGACTGGAAATTTCACACATCCGAAGAATGAATGAATGGCTTCCTTAATCTACAACCTTGCTCCAGTGGACCAGCAGAAAACGTCACACAGCAGCGCGTCCAAGTCTCTATATGTTAAATTGATATAGTATTGCTATACCTGACCTATAATATCAAGACGATACCACACAAGAAAGCATTGTGATGTTTCCATGAAAAAATCTTGCACAATCAAGTATGGTGATATTGGAGCGAATCAATATTTTCCTATACCTATATTCACAACAACTATCTTTGCTTTCACTGTTTTGGTCACCTAATGTTGTTATAATGCATTTAAAAGGCTTTATAGAAGATGTTCAGAACTTACAACAAAGCATATGAGGCATCACTTGCAGTCATGAAGAGAATCCTGTACAGTGTTATGAGTAATAACAGCATGACTAGTGTGGCTATTTTTAACAACATACACCTAACCTGCCATTTTGGCACGAAATTATGACGCATTATGGATTCAGTTCACATCTTATAATACTTTAGAAATCGTGTCGTCGTGACCATGATTATGAACCTATAAGGGCTCATAAATGCATTATAATGTCTTATGAATGTAATAACACCGCACTACAGGTGAGACCTTTAGGTTAAGTCTTGTCCGCTATTTGCATTCCCAACAATTTAGAATGTAGTAGATGTAATACTGTCAGAAATCTGCAAGTTATACAGTGGTATTTTGTTCTTTTCTTAGAATGTAATTGAATGCAAATAGTTACATAGTCAGTACCGGAATATAAATCCGTATTTAAAAGCCAACAACATATGATTGAACTACAAAATATAATTCTGCTTCTTGGGTTTTTATTCCTATAATTTGTTGTCATGTGCATAGTGGCTATAAGCAGCGGCGTCCCATGGAAACTGAATTGAACCAAAATTCCATTCTAAAAGCCCAAAAACCTGCGGGATCTTCGATAAGCCAAGCGCGTCTAGATAAGGTATCTCCCCTGTAAAGTGACGATGCAGAAGATGCTCAGCAATAATCCTCTTAATCTCGCTGAAGCGGATGCAACTAATCTCAATTCTTTGCTTTTAAAAAGCTGCGTCCACTTACAGGTGCAGCTGAAACAAGTGGACCTGCAGTTGTATTCCAGGGTTTGATCGCATATATTACTTATGGTTGGAGAGTCAGCAGTTATTGAACTGTGCATTAAGTAGAACCTGCTGGAAAATACTGTAAATATCAGTGTATTGACTGCAAGAATCAGAAGACGACCATGTTGTTTAGAAGCCAGTGCATGAGTCCTGTGGCCTACTATCTTGATGACACTAAGCATCAACACTGGCGGAAGTGTTGAGTTACATTTAAAATTGCGGCGCGACTGAGGCATGAAGGGGTTAATCACCCCACCAGGGTTAACGTTTCAGGGCAGCTGTGTGAATATTCTCATGTGCTTGAACGCATGCATGACTGGAAACACCAACGCAGTGTGAGCGCACCATGTTCACACACCCTCAGTGACCTGCTGACACAATCATTAACCCTGTAAGACCTGGACCTGGTCTTGAATGTAAATTACAATAATAATCTGGTTAAAACTAGGGATGAGCCCTTTATTCGGGAAGTACTACTGACTGGAGATGGGCGAGAGGCGCTTATACTCCCCGTTGGAGTCAAGTTGAGGAGAGTTCAGTGTAGATCCACTGCTCCTTCACAATGAGCTAGGCACCTATAGGAAAAGTTGGACGAAGTTTCTTGGGAAAGGAACGTGTGGGCCTCGTTGCTTCTGCTGCTGCCCCCTCGACAGGTATAATATGGACATATGGATGGGTCGGGACGCTGAATTTCAGTGGACAGTCTTTTTGAAGGTTTATAGAATGACCTGCTCAAGCACCTGCGCCATTGCTGCCACTTCTTTTGTGCCTCATATCTGCTGTGACACACTGCAGCATAATGGACTCCTCTTGTAGTTACAGTGTATTACAGCTATATGTCTTTCTAAAATCCTGTTAAAAAGCTTCTGCAATTTCGATCTGTTTTCTTAGCCTCGATAATTGTAGAACAGACGTGCGAACGGTGAGTTCATCGTGCTGTGGGCAGTGGCCGTCAAAAACAGGCTGAGTCACTCCGCGCTGACTGATCGCCTTGAGTCACCTTCTTGTTTCTGTGTCTCAGGTGGATGCTGAAAGTGGGCCAGTAAATGGCAAAGACAGGACCCAGATGGATGACACCCACACGGCAGCAGAGGAGGACGAGGGGGAGGATGGCCACATACCTCATCCAAAAGCATCCCCCATCCACCGCTCCGTCACAGACAGCCCGGCCCCTGTGCGAGGCGGGCAGCATGCTCTTATTAAAAGAGAGCTTGGGCTGCAGCAAACCAGTGATGCACTTCACCAACACGTGTGCTCTTCGGTGAACTTTCAGAATGGTTCCACTGACAACTTGAGAAAATCTAATGGTGCTATTGTGACCAGCGGGTCACACATTGATCTGCAGTCTGCATATCAAAGGACTACTATGGCATCAGGGCCTCAGAGGACTATAATAACTTCCATCCCGAAGGGCCAGTCTGAAAATGGACCCACAACACTTGCAGATGACACACCAGTTCCACTTAAAAGGATCAAGCTTGAGGAGCCCTGGTTGTGGGACAATGGACAGACGGCCACACAGCTGAGTGACGATGACGAGGTCTGTGAAGACCCGCTGTCAACGCTGGCAGCTGTGGTGTGTCTTTCTGTCACCGAGAGAAAAGGACTTGAGGAGAAACTTTTCAGCTCACGATCGTCAATTCTTTGCTCCATAAAAACTGAACAACCAGATTTGCACTTTGTCAAGAAGGAGCGCGAAGATTCGAAGAGGGATTTGTGTGAGAAAGGCCCCGCTGTCCACCCACAAAAGACTCCCCACACTATCAAAAGGGAACCACCTGCAAATGTCTTTTTACCAAGTGTGCAGTCGTTGGCTGAGAGAAGGAATCTTAGTTTTGATCAGGCTATTGCGATTGAGGCCTTAACTCAACTGGCAGCTATACCTCAAGGAAACCAAGTGCCCATTAAAATCGAAAGTAAGCGTGAGCAGCCCTTTTCATCAAAGCTTACACCCCAACAAGAAGCCAAAACCACAGACCCCACTCGCTTCAACAAAGTCTCCGTCATCAGCTCCCCGCGTCACCAGACATCGGTGATCTGCCCTCCTGTGGGCAGACAAGGCAATGTCATCCAGCGTTCCCCGGTGACTGGGCCCAGCGGCGACAGGACACCAACCAGGAGGCCGGAGCCAAACTTTGGATCTCAGTACATCAAATCAGAGGGCAGCTACGAAGATCCAAATGGATTTAGATACAACCCCGATCAGAAGCAGCTCTTTTGTGAGGACAGCCAGCGGGTTTTTAGTAAAGTGAGGAGAAACCGGGATGAAGAAGAGGTGGCAGCGCAGTTGGCCGACCTGGCTTTCATAATCCAGGCTCGACAGCATTCAGACAACAATCCAATCCAAAAATCCTCACCTGTCTCGGCCATCAAATACAACCATCATTTACAAGTGCCCCTCGGTCAGAAGAAGACCCCAATAAAGAAAGCAAAAACGACCCCTTCCAAGCCCAGAAAGAAGAAGACAAATGAGGACAACCGCAGGACCCCACTTTCAAAGCGCACAGCACAAGGAGACCAGACCCATAAGGGTAAAGGTCAGAAGACCCTGCTTCAAGGGAAACCAGGGAATCCCCACAAAAGAAACTTATTTTTACCTCAGGCCCAGATCGACCTGAAGAGATACATGGCAGAAGCTCAGGAGAAACAGCGGCAATACACGCAGCTCTTTAACCCAAACAATCCCATGCAGACTCAAAATGGCAGCACTTTTACAGTCTGTGCACAGGGACCGCCCTTTTCCCAGGGGCCACTCCACCAGCACCCGTGCAACGGTCACGTCGTCCAACCGGGACAGGAAGCGCCGTCCCAGGTGTCTCATCTCAACCCCACCGACGCCGCCTCGCCTGCCATGACCAACGGATTCTCATCGCACCACAAGTCTACTCCTCCGACTCAGCAAGGCTACTACAAACTGGAGAGGTCAGGGCAGATCACCATCCTATCCACGTCGGCTGATGGCGACCGGGGCCACTCAGCAGAGTCCACCCCATCTAAGAGCAGCATTAACAGCTTTTTGGAGTCGCCAATGGCTTTTCTGGACACGCCTACGAAGAATCTGCTGAACACGCCCTCCAAAAAATTGTCTGACCTTCCATCCTGTCAGTGTGTCGGTGAGTCACCAAAGCTCATTTCAATACTCACATGTTAACGTTTCTAGCACCAGAGGTTTAAACACTTTTTAGGATGAATGAGTTCAAATAACTCAACTATTCTGATGATAAAATGTCAAATTATTATTTGTAATATAAGTACACTTCAAGATCTTAAATGGTGCTTTAAGAAATAAACATTTAAGGGTTGCAGTGTGGTGATTTGAAATGAAAGAACCTTGCACTGTAAACACTGCCAGTAGCCCAAGTTTGAACTATAAATCCTTATATATTGCAGAGAAGATCTTAAATCTAAATGAAGTTGTGTGGATACCTTGAGAATTTTGCTTGACAAGTTACCTTAACATAAGCCGGCGTCAGTCTAGATAAAGGAGGAAATACATTGATAATATCTTGAGATATTGTAGCCTCTTTAAGTAGCCACTGTTCCTGATAAAATGAGATTATGAGTGAGATTATACAGGCATGTTTTTTTCATCTTAATCTATTTTTATTTTTTGCACATTGTACATAGCCCGCTTCCATCTCTTTCTCTATGTCCACAGCCTTCTTTTCCTCTTTCCTACAGTCTGTAAAAAATGAGTATTTTGTATCATATATTCACATTTTTATCTTTACATTTTTGTGTTTCATTTTTAGTTGTATATGTATATTATTTGGATTAATGATATAGTTTACAGTGAAGGCGTTTCATCCTAAAATCATTGATTCTTCTGAAGTATGTGTCTTCAGTAACCCAAATGTCTCTGTGCAGACCAGATCATTGAAAAGGAGGAAGGCCCGTACTACACTCACCTTGGAGCAGGACCAAGCGTCGCTGCAGTCAGGGAGCTGATGGAAAACAGGTTGAGTCACAATTTGTTTACAGCCAAACGTGCAGCGAGTTTACTCGACAACCGTGAATGTGATATTTAAAGCTGAGCTTGCTCAACGCTTGTTTTCAGACAGCATGTTGACCTAGAAATGCCTCTTAACGCGCCCCAGTTCCGGCAGCTGCTGTAATTTATTTAGGTTTTTTAAACAGCAAATCCATATTCAAACAAGTAGTAAGTGATTTACTACTCACTCTGGCTACATATTATGTGCATGATGTAATGACTGTGTACTATTATGACTGCTGTAGCAAAGACTTCATTATGTCTTACGCAGATATGGTGCCAAAGGAAAAGCCGTCCGACTGGAGGTTGTGATTTACACTGGAAAAGAAGGACGGAGCTCCCAGGGCTGCCCGATAGCTAAATGGGTACGTAATATGAGCGACTGTAATATGAGAATTTTAGTTGGCTAGTCATGTGATTGATAAGTATTTCTCTTCATCAAGGTGTACTGAGCCCTTTGCTCACAAATATGTGCAACCAGTGTTGGGACTAATGCGTCCAGGTGTGGGATTCTTTATTGTGGATATATTCTCATTATTTTTCCTTTTTAGCGGTAAAAGACCAGATAAATATTGTAGTGGCGTGCAAGCTATGTGGAGGCTCAAAACCACATCTAAAATGAGCAATTCCAAACTGGCGTAACATCTTCAGAAAGTGCACGCGTCGATCGACCAAGCTGGTGGAAAAAGAGCCCGAAGCAGACGCTGCTAAGGTTCGCTGGTCACAGTAGAGAGGCCACTGCAGCCAAACAGCAGAAGCTTGACTTGGGACGCCTGTTGCACAGCCTTTATCTCAGAAGCAGTTGAACACACTAGTAGCAGCGAGGTGTGTTGTGGAAGACACACTGCCTATCGCAGCTGTGGAGTTGTCACTGCAGTTCATGTTTCCAGTTGCTATAGATGTGTTGCTGTTGAGATGATCCTCAGCATCGGTTTGGCACTAGTGTTTGTTCCTGCTACTACTGAGCGTTCTGTAAAAAGATTTTTTGTACTGCTAAAAGTATAGTTTGTTTTGATAAATGTGCCCATCAAAAGGTTCAATATTGTCATTCGTTCACCTGCACTCACACTGCCATTGCACCTTTAGGTCACTAAGTGGCGACTTTGTAATGGGATTGCACTTGAAGTGGATTAGGGCTTATAGATCATAGATGGCCTTTATTACCTGACTGTCTAGTTTAGCAGGCCACACAAATAATAGTAATAGGTCCGATTCTGTCCCAACGTTGCTGGTTCCCGACCCAGCCTGATGACCATGACTGTTCTAAGATGATTATGTTTGAGCTCCACTATAATATACAGTTTTTGAAAAGTTACTTTTGCTAGTAACTAGTTACTTTGAAAGTAATGAGTAACTTGAAGTAACAAAGTTACTTTTGAACGAGGTAACTAGTAACTGTAACTAAGTAATTTAAAGTAACTTGCACAACACTGTGTGCGACACAATGTCTTACAGAATAAGAGACAAACTCAACATGAAAAAGCTAAAAACAGACGTTCACTTGGAATATCACACGCAACCATAGATAGAATTTAAGAGAAATGATTATTTATTTGCATTTGAGGGCGAAAACTGGGGTTTGCGGTTCCACACCTATGAACCTAAAAAGAGGTTTGACTCCGGGAACAACTACTAAACCTGTGTAAAATCAACCTTGAAGTGCTCAGGAGTGAGGTCGCCCTTTCCACTGCATTTAGGGAAGCCTGAGTCATCATATTTTTCGAGGCTTAATACAGTTGAATGTTGTGCACAACATGATCCAGTCATTCAGGAAAAAAATGTTTTAACTGAAAGGCAATTATCCCAAAGAAGAAGAAGAAATCAACTGGTTATGTTAACATGCTTTCCTTGCATCTTATGACTCTTGGAGGAAGAAAGAAGGTTTCACTTACATCCTCATCGTACAGAAAATGTGTCCTCTGACCATTTTGCCTTTTTGACGCGATGCGCCACAAGGACAAAGCACATGGGCGTTTGTTTACATTTTCAACCAATATTGTTTCAGCTCATCACTTGACATTACTGTCAGCCAACCATGCGTTTCACCTAGCTGTCGTGTTCTTGCATTGGATGCTGCATTGTGTTCAGGGGCACCGCCAAAAATGAAGGAGAAATACTCTGACGAGGAGTTAATAAAAAAGGACTGTCCTCCTTAAAAGCGAGCGTACGGCCACCATTCACATGGAGCCACTGCTGAGACAGAATTGTGCTTGCTGTCGTCTTCCTTTTGATGTCGTGTTATCCATCCTGGAAATAATTAGAGAAAGAGCCAGCCATGCAGAAAACATTGGACTGAAAAAGCGTTTTAGCTGTTTGTTGTTAGGGAAACTGGCGAGTGGTTTATCAGTGATAGCATTAAGGAAAGATTCTTGGTTGGATTCCAAGTGGTTCGCAGTCAATGTTTGTGTGTGACATCATCCTCCAGGTGATCCGGCGAGGCAGCGAGGAGGAGAAGCTCCTGTGTTTGGTCCGTCAGAGGCCGGGGCACCACTGTGACACTGCTGTCTTGGTCATCCTCATCCTGGCCTGGGAGGGGATCCCGCGGCCGGTGGCTGATCATCTCTACCGGGATCTCACTGAGACCCTGTATAAATACGGCTCCCCCACCAGCCGCCGCTGCGCCCTCAACGAAGAGTAAGTGCCGTGCAGATCAGCGCCTTAAATCTTCCTCATAGTCTGACTTACCTTATTCTGGCTGCTCTTTGCAGTCGTACGTGTGCGTGTCAAGGACTGGACCCCGACACCTGTGGGGCTTCATTTTCCTTCGGCTGCTCCTGGAGTATGTACTTCAACGGTTGCAAGTTTGCTCGCAGCAAAGTGCCCCGAAAGTTCCGCCTGCTTGGAGATTACTCTGAGGAGGTATTTGTTTTTTGGATGCATTTCTCTTCATTCATTGGAGCTGATTGAATGGCTTGTGAATCCCTTCCTTTTGAGAATTTTGCGGAAATTGAAAGCTTGTTCAGTGAAGAAGGATCTAGAGAAAGTCAGGCAAGAGACGAGGAAAGCCAATGAGGAAGTGAGAGTGAGGGAGACAGAAAGATGGTTGAGGAGCTGTAGCCACCCTGCAGAAGGTGCAGCACCAAGGTATTGTAAGTTGTGCATTTCTTCATGAAAAAAATGTTTCATTTATTTCCTAGTATTTCTACCAAACAAATAAAACCGATGTGAAAACTGAGTTCTACAGTGGCAGACACTCTCCTAGACAACGTCTTAAAGCTATTTCCCATCTCATACCGCGGTTCTCTACTAAATACTTGACTTCTTTATGAGACCTGCTGCATCCACTCTGCTGCTTCCAGGCAGACAGATGTGCGGCAACACAACAATGTTTGATATTTAAGCAATGTAGGGGGATCACTGTGTCTGAGTGTTGTGGGTGTAGGAGTGATCAATCTTCTTTTTTCTTTCAACATTTCCCATCAGTGGTTGCTAGAGCATGTCGGCCTCCACCACATCGACTGGCTCATCCTCCCTATTTGTCCTCAAATCACACAGACTCTGAGAGTGGTTTTCAGCTTGAATCTTAGGGTCTGTTTAAATTTAGTCTCAAGTTATAGTGAATAGAAGAGGTCACCATTGCAGGAGGGAACATAAGAGGAAGTATGTCAGACCGTGGAAAACATTTGCCCTCTAGCGGCTTGTAGAAGACATAACAGTCAGATGGATAAGATCAGACGTCAACCTTGTTTTCCCTGAATTTAGGAGGAGAAAGTGGAGCGCAACCTTCAAAGTCTGGCCACTGACCTTGCCCCGCTCTACAAGAGTTTGGCACCTGAGGCTTTTCAGAACCAGGTGAGAAGTTTAGTGGCTGCTGATTGACTTTAAAAGACTTGCTCCATCCACCAATCGTATTATAAAATGAGTGATTCTATTCTTGTTAAGCTATTTTCAATTATACACCATAATCTTATGTATTTTTTATTAGCAGATTCCCATTATGTTATGTACAGAAATAGACTATTAATTTCAAACTCTTTTGCTTCTTGTATTTTAAAATGCAGATTTTTAAGGACCATAATTATGTTGATCGACTTGAACCTCTGCTGATGTTTCAGGTGGAGAATGAGGAGGCAGGTGGAAGCTGTCGGCTGGGATGGAAGGAGGGCCGCCCGTTTTCTGGAGTCACAGCGTGTGTGGACTTCTGCGCTCACGCTCACAAGGATACTCACAACATGAACAACGGCAGCACTGTGGTAAGAGGAAGAACGCTCACTTCTCCTGGTTTGAGTCTTGCTACTTTCAGATTTCATATATGTCCTCCAATCCTTTTGTTTGAAGGTTTGCACTTTAACCAAGGAGGACAACCGTGCGGTCCGAAATATACCAGAGGACGAGCAGCTCCACGTTCTTCCACTGTACAAGATCTGTGAGAGGGATGAGTTTGGCCAGGTTGAGGGCCAGTGGGCCAAAATCCAGAGTGGAGCGTTGCAGGTTCTATCTGCGTTTCCACGAGAGGTGAGTTCACAAGGACGGGTTTTAGTGACTGGTGTCTTAGCTTTGCAGTAAAATAATAGCTGCAATAATGACAGTACCACCATGTCCACCTTGTTTTTACACATGTAATATTTTGTTATAGATTCATAGGTAAACGTACACAGTGCTCACTGCTCACAGAAATCTGTTTCCTTGTGAACAGGTCCGTCTTCTGGCCGAACCAGTCAAATCTGCTCGCAAGATCAGACAGGAAGCTCGGCTGAAAGCTCAGGCAGAGAAGCTGGAGAAGAAGCTCGGCCTGGCTCCCCTCACGCCTGCGAAACTGAAGAGTGAAACCCCAAACAAAGCTGGTACGTATGAGTCAGGTTAGCAAAGATGATGAAAAACTGCAAACTATAATGTTAATAATGCCACTTGGATGAAATGAAACTTCAAAATTTACAAACAAATATTTTCAGTATTCAATTCAAGCCACTGACACAAACAAAAATGTGTAAATATATTCTTTTTTAGCATACTAGGTGTCCATAAACTCTCCTCCTCATTTGACAAATTTATAAAACAAAAAAAAAATGGATTCATTGAAGTCTTTAAGTTTTTAGTTATTTTAGTTATGCAATATTTTAAAATGGGAAGGAGACTTTTTGCACAATTATCATCGTACGTAGATTACTGAGATTTCAGTGTGGAAGGTATTTAATTTTTGTATTAAATATTGTCCTAAATGCTGTCCATCTGAACAGAGATAAGCGTCGCTCCCTTCTTTTTGTCTGTCAGTGAGAGTTTTTGTGGTGTTTTCTCTGGCTCCCCCACAGATCCACAGGGCTTGTTCAACTCCTACAAAGTACCACCACGACCAGCCAGCACTGGAAAGTACCCAGCAAGCACTTACAGCCAGAGCACCAGCAGCTATCCCACCGCGGGTGCCGGGGTCACCCCACAGAGGGACGTCCTCCCCTCGCACCACCACAGTCTGGCCGGCCTCCAGTACGGTCAGAACGGCTCAGCACACGTTTATAAGACTGAGCCCTTCAATGGTTATTTATCAGCACCCAGTGGGAACCCATCAGAACATTTACCTCCACACGTGGCCGTTGGGGACTACCCACGTTCTTTCAAAACTGAGCCTACCGAGGTGCACTACTCTCCACAGCGGAGACCCTCCCCAAATGCTCCTCTTCCCTCCTCCTTTTCCCCCAGGCCCACTTCTGAGGGCCTTTTCAGCAGGCTCAACGGACTCCACAGGGTTGCTGGAGATGGCGGGCCAGAGGTCCAAGGCCAGAGTCCGCTCTCATCCCTCCCTCAATTACCTGAACCAGAGGAGGTCAAGCAGGAGGAGGTTTGGTCTGACAGCGAGCACAACTTCTTGGACCACGAAATCGGAGGGGTGGCTGTGGCGCCGTCGCACGGTTCGATCCTGATAGAGTGCGCGCGGCGGGAGCTGCACGCCACCACCCCCATCCTCAGGCCCAACCGCCGACATCCCACGCGCATCTCCCTGGTCTTCTACCAGCACAAGTCCCTGAACGAGCCAGGACACGGGATGGCGATGTGGGATGCCAAAATGGCGAAGCGGGAGCGAGACAAGGAGGAGGAGGCGGAGAGATTAAGGATGGAGAATGGCCAGGGGACAGGAGAAAACGGCAAGGGAGGCGAGAAAGAGCAGGAGACTGGGGAGGAAGAGGAGCAAGTACGAATGACCAATGTCCCAACTCGGCAGGCGTGGACCTTATCGAGGGACGGAGTCATCACTGCGTCCCCGTATGCTCTGACTCAAGTGACGGGTCCATACAACCGCTGGGCTTAGTTACAAAAAAAAATCCTAATATTCTTTGGCCTTACCTCAATCAAACTGCTAACCTCATTTTTACTTTAACCTTTTTAATCTTTTCTAGAAAAATCTGTTTGTCCTCCTTCATCTCTGCCGTGAAGTGATGAGGGAGACCAAACCTTATTTTTAACTGTGAGTTTTGGTGTTGGTTTTCATTGTAAAGAGATGCTTTGAAGGGTTTTTTTTTTCTTTTTCAAAGGACATTTTAACTGGCTTTTTATATCCATGATGGAGAACAAAAAGAAAAGATGTGATTATTTATTCTGATCATGACGATTTCTATTTAATTCCTGGTGTAAAGCCTGTTTACTGCAAGATTTCTATGACAACATGTGGAGGATTTTATTGTACAGTCAGTTGATGCTCTTCATTTCTCTTTGGATTCAACCGTTTGCTTTTTACATTGGTGCCATCATCACTGTATCATTTGTTGAGCAAACCTAGAAGAGTCGACTAGTATCATGCTTTTGTATTAAACTATACAGAAGCATGTATATACGTATACATATTGTCTCATGTAGCATTAAGCGTTTCCCTCTGCAGTTAACCAGACAATGACGTGTGGTTTGTTGTTTTGCTTGTTTTTTTTTTTCTCTGTGGCATATTAAGAAGCACTTTTTTTATTTTTCTAAACTTAACTTGAACACGGCCCAAATTCTTCGGCCTGATTCTGTACAGTATGTACAGACAGAGATATTATATAACACTTGGAGCCCATTCTACAGTATTTCTCTTTGATTTGTAAGATCATTCATTCATTCATCCTTCACCATGAAGTCAGCAGGGATTAGCTTCATCCCATCATCTGGTCTTTTGATCCTGAAATGACCCTTTAATTGAAAACAGTACATTTATTCAAGAACACTTCCTGCATTTCTACTGGTGCTAATGTGACACATAGCTGACCTTGGTTTCTGCCTGAACCACTCATTCGATCTCACCAAACTTCCCAGACAGCTCTTGGTGCTGAAGCCTTATCAAGACTTTGTTTACAGAGGCTGTCTCCAGCGTTTACTGTTTTCATATTGGTAAATTCATGAGATACAACACATGGATGAGCACTGGTGCGTTTCTCCGTGTCACCCTCTGTGTTTAACATTTTATGCATTTGGTGCTTTTTGATGTCAAAGTTCATGATCTCAACCTCAAATTTGTACTGAAATTTGGTGCTTTTTCAAACTCTCACTGGTCTTGTGTGTAACTCGACATATTGTTGCCTCTTCTACTAAGTAATACTGTGCGACAACAAATGTATTTTTACCAATAATGTTTTGGTTCTAAACGTCTTCCACAGGTCTCCAGACCCCCCTGCTGTTCTCAAATGGTCAATGGAAACACAACCCGACACTATAACAATGACATGAATGTAAACATTTGATTTGAAAAGAAAAGAAAAAGACTTGTTTAATTGTCTTTCTATCAACCAGGAGCTAACAACCACCAGCAGCATTAAACAAATATATTAAGAACCTCTGTAAATATGTATGTGAACTTTTTACTGTATGGTGTTTTAGATAATGATGATCTTGCCTATTTTAAATTACTGTATGTCACTGAAAGTGTGTTTAGATTCAAGGAGAGACTTAATGTGGCATTCCTTTAAAGGGGGGATGATCTTTGCGAATTGTGAAATAAAGTCATATTTATATTTTGGACTTGATCATGATCGATTCGGCTCTGTTTTTTTTTTTTTTTTTTTTTAGATCCTTCTTTTATAGCTTAAAAATGCAATTGAAAGCAGCACAGTGAGATTGAATCACTTTTCAACCAGCCTATAAATAATATGTCATCAAACCTTCTCTTATTTTGAACTTATTAAAATGAGATACTTCTGATTAAAAAGAATATTCTGGTCATTTTCACTCTTAAACTTAGACTTAGACTTTCTTTATTGTCATTATACAAAAACATATCACTGTATTATGGCAACGAAATTTCGGTCTGAGGCCTCCGGTTTCCAAAAACAAAACAAAAAATAAATAAATATGAGCTAAATACCAATCAGAAAGATGTAAAAATAAAAAAATAAATAATAAATAAAAAATATATACTAGATATAAACTATGGGACAGTATTGTCACCTGAAATTGCTGTCTCATGATGATCATCTCAAACTGTATTGAACTGTGCAATTCATTCTTACTTGATCAATTTACCTTGCTTAAAGCTTTTCCACCGCTTCACTTAAAATACACATTTTCGAAATGTCGTTTTCTCCATTTACTTCTAAAATATATTTGTAGAATTACTTTGTCCCAATTTTAAAATATTCTTACGCTTGGACCAAATTATTTTATAGTTGCATAAACGTTATTTTTAACCGGAAGTCGATCGTCTGCGACGTCCTTTACGTCGGCGAGCGGAAGGGTAGTGACGCAGAGGTGCTGCTAACGGACAGAACATTTTCTACCGTCAAGATGGCGACATCGGAGCCGGTAAGAGACGCGAGAAAGCTCGGAAAAATCGAATAATCTTCCTAGAATTCTATTCCATATCATCTTTAAATTAGACACTAATGTTATTGGATCGTGTGTAGTCTATTTGGTTGCGTCTATTCTTGAGGGGTTTGCTGTGTTTTAACCTACAAACGAGCCCTGCGATAATGTTAGCGTCAGCATGCAATGCGAGGCTGAAGCCTGACTTTGTTGGTCGTGTCTCATTCAAACTCCTTCCAATTCCTCTTCGTGTTTTCATCGATTCAACTATCTGGTTACACCTTTTAGTACATACTCATGTCGTCCTTGGCTGTTATTCAGCAGTATTCCAAGTGTAATATATGACACGTGTGTATTTAGCTTTTACGTAGCTTAGCCGGTTTGCTAAAACCAAAGCTAGCGAACACTCTGGACTCTAAAATCGTGGTTTATTCATGTAATGTACATTATGGAACGAGCAATTTCAAATGGTTAAGGCTTCTTCTATTGCACACTTTGTTTGACAATGATGCTATGCTGTGTGTGGGTTATGGGGTGTGGATACTCCACGGTTCTGTCGAGTCCTAAATGACTATATTAAGAGTTTTCGATGGTGGTCTGTGAGATGGCTTTCGTCATGACGTTCGTGTCGACTCCTACATTTCATGTGGTGTTTTACATACGTCTCAGAAAAGTGTTCATATTGACCACTGGTGTGTAGATATCTTGTCGAGGTACGTTGTTATGTTATTATTTATTTATTTATTTTTTTTTTACCACAGAAAGCACCAGTAGCTGAAGATCAACAACCTCAACTTGTGAATCCTGAACAGTATATCAAACACCCCTTGCAAAACAGGTGAGAAATCAACAGCTGCTTGTTTTGAGCCCTGCTTCCTGGCCTTGATCACGCTTTTATTAATGTTCTGCCCAGGGTTTTAGCGCTCCACTTCTTTCGTTACCAGTCTCTAGAAAGAAACTATGTGGGTATAACATACAAGACTTTTGGACGTTCAGTAGCAGTCTGCTGAAAGGCTTTACAACAGTGTTTACTTAATGAAAGGCTCTCATGATTATTTAAGACTTTTGGCAAAGATGCACTTATCTCCTCCTTCATCTTGGGTGTGGTGAAACATGAGAGCTTTTCAAATTAAAATTGAGCTCTGCTCCAGACAGCGGTTGATACCGCCGGCCTTTTTGCAAATAAAAAGCTGAATTTGCAAGTGAAGGCCATCACACCTCAAGCGCTGCTTTTGCGTATAATGCTCTGGTATTGGGGGAGGTCTGGCTTTGGTCTCTGCCCTTTGGTCTCAAACAGAGACACGGTTTTGTCACTTGCTGATTAGAAGGCCACTATTGACAAAGGTTCATATGGAGTCTTTCTTGAGTGACTTTGATTGTTGACATTTGTGATGTCTTCTCACTGCCTCACACCTATCGATTGAATTTAGATTGAAAGAAAGAGAAGATAAGTTCAGCTAGTTACCTGCTGAACACGTGAACTGATCTGGATGTCATGCTTAAGCCAAACATAGAAGACACGATTTCAATGAAAATTTCCTGCAGCGCTTTAAAGAGACGCAAATAGCTTTAAAATGAAAAGCAAACAGGAACTTATGTAAGACCTAATGATCTTAGAGGCGCTTGTCCATTGTGGATGTCACACTCACGGCATGAGACTCCTACATCTGAAAGTGTTACTGTGGCAGCAGCCCCCGAGTTCATCTCTGTTAACATTTGCCATTTGACTCAGATGTTTGTTTTTGTTCGTTTTTTTGTACAAATAGATGTTTACAATTTCTTTTTTACAAAGCAACTTATGTCAGACAATGACCTGGCGTGTCGGGAGGGGAATGGGCTGGGAGTGGGGCTTTGGACGCCCTGGTTCAAAGTCCTAGCTAAAAGCCTGGTTGGAAGAAGACGTTTATACCATGTTTCAGTGGCACTTACTGTGCTGACATTACATTGTTTAGTTTACAACACCTAAACAGCTATGTGTGTTTGCATATACCTAGCAAAATCAGCCCTTGCTGCATTTTAACTGAGCCGAGTATTAATTTTTGTTTGCTGATAATGACAGTTGGAACGCATGAGTGCAAATTGCTGTTGGCCAATGGCTATTTTCTCTAGAAGATCAGCAACAGATGTCTTCAGTTTTGGTGATACTTGAGTCAGTCTTGGAGATCTCAAAGTCCTACCTGTAACCATATACTTTCAGACCATTGATCTGAAACTCCACTGTGTCTATTTAAGGAAACATTTCTCGTAAAATGATTTTTTTTGTTTTTGCATTTTCAATTTGAATGAGCTCACAACGGTCACTAATTTGCGTTTGATGCGTCAGTAGTTCACCCAACCCCTAGGGCAGTACACGCTAAATAACTATCATCACTGTTTGTTCTGTATAACGATTTGTATATTAGCGCCACATTGGTCATCTGTCAGTTTGCCCGAGCCAAACACAGCTACCTCTTGCTCCTTAATATTTGGTCAGTGTTCTTTTCTTCACTTTTAGCGTTTTAGCATGTTGCTCTTTCCTGTCGTTCACTACTGTAACTCAAGGGTGTTTGAAAACAGCTGTTTGTTTCAGTGGTCTGTATCATCTCCTGTCACAGTAGTGGACAGCGTTGACTCTTTCATTCAGGCTGTTTTTGTTTACAAACTGGAGTGTAATCAAACTTTCTGCTTGACCAATCACTTGCTGAGAGACTGAGCCGAGTGCACCAGTAGTGTTTGACGTGTCAGAGAATTTGTTGTTTACGATTGTGTGTGTGTGGAGAGGGAGGGGTGCTGCCCTCATTGCCCCTGTTGCTGTCTCTATTAGCACCAATTCCCCTGCGACCAGATGAAAGAATAACGTCACGCATTAACAAAGGCTGTGATTGTGTGGCTGCTCAGTGTCGCCCTTCTTTCTTCTCTCTCTGAATTTCCTTTGTTTCTACCTTTGTATTTTACAAATGATGCTCTATCATGTTACAGCAGCATGAGAGCTCTTGAAACCTCAATATCTTGAGGTGAACGTTCTTTCTGCTGATCTTGTGCCGTTACTTTCCTTGTTAAGATCGCTGCTTGTTTTCTTCTCAGGTGGGCTCTTTGGTATTTTAAAAACGACAAAAGTAAAGGCTGGACGGAGAACCTGCGCCTCATTTCCAAGTTTGATACGGTGGAGGACTTTTGGGCGTAAGTGTTCATTCAGTTGGTTTTATGTTTGCACTTGGTTAGATGGGAGGTGATCGCCAATTGCTTGACTGTGTCGCGGATAGACGGGAGTTTTCATGCTTCTGTGTTTCATACAGATTATACAACCACATACAGCAGCCGAGCAGACTTGGATTCGGGTGTGATTACAGCTTATTTAAGGTATTTGCTGGTCCTTATTTCAATCTCACGATATCTTTCTTCCTCCCTCACTGTGTCGTCCATTTTGAAATGCTTTCCTCCTCTGCATCAGGATGGAATCAAGCCAATGTGGGAAGACGACAGGAACAAGTTGGGCGGTCGATGGCTGATGACCCTCACCAAACAGCAGAGACATAATGACCTTGACCGCTACTGGATGGAGACGGTAGGAATACTGGAACACTCCTTGGAGGCCGCTAATCCGCGTGTGTGAATGTCATAAATTGCTCTCCACTGACACTGCATCAAAATACACTTTTCTCCATTTCCTTCAGGCACGATTACACATTCACTCTCCCTACTTTCATCAAAACGCCTTCCCTCTATCAGTTTCAGTCGTCTTTCATGTGTTTCATGCAGCAGCAGGACCTCGTGGATCACAGAGTCTATTTTGTACATTACAGTTTTATTTTGAAAAGCCAACCACAAAGCTCTGACTGTAAAGTACTGGCGGCTTGACTCTGGCCTCAAGGCCTTGCTTCACAGGTGTTGACAGTAATTTGAAACTGATGCTGTTGTCAGTGGCGCATCATGAAAACCGCTTTTCTTCCTGAATATTTTGCAGTCCACGAGTGTTTTCAGACGTCAGGTGTAACTTAATCTGTGTGATTTGTCAGTGTGCTCTGTATACTGTCCATACTGGTTACAGTATACAGAAGAAAAAAACGTTTTGGTTATTGTGCAGGTTAAATTGTTTCCCATAACGTCTTGTTTTTGTTTACAGCTCTTGTGTTTAGTGGGTGACTCCTTTGATGAGGCCAGCGAAGACGTGTGCGGCGCTGTGGTCAACGTCAGACCCAAGGGGGACAAGATCTCCATCTGGACAAGCAACTGCCAAAATAGGGACGCCATCCTCACGATAGGGTGCGTTCACAGATCAACCTCTAGATGGAGCCAGAGTGCTGTTTTTTAACTCTGAAACGTGTCCTTCCTCTCCCTCAGACAAGTCTACAAAGAGCGCCTGAACATCCCCATCAAAGCTATGCTCGGCTACCAGTCCCATGACGACACGTCCAGCAAGAGTGGCTCCACCACCAAGAATATGTATTCTGTGTAAAAACAAAAAAAATCTTTTAATTTCAACTTGGCTGTAGATTTAAACAATTACAAAACCGCATCACAACATGAATACTTTGAGTTGTACTACTACTGTTGTGTCCTTCCTCTTAACTGAGCTCTGGAGCTTCAGCCGTTGTCAGAAAGGTGTGAAACTGCGACGCAAGAACACAGATCATTAACTTTTGCATTGAATCATGGATAATTTAGTTTAGCGGACAAGCGCTCTCACAGCTAGAAACGGTTTCAGTTGGTAAAAAAAAAAGAACTGGACTGCCTTGTGTTCATCACTTCTTAAGTGTTTCTCACCGCTCACCGAAAATGGTAGGCAACTGTCCTTTTTCAGAACAAAATTTTAAGGACAATTTTAACTTGATTTTTTTTTTTTTGATGTGTTGAAGAGCTGAATATCAGATGCACCAGCTTGATGAATCTACAGTATCTTAGGGGTTTGTAAAAAGTCGTGGTCACACTCCAAAGTGTTGGATTCAAGGCCACTTTTTGTTTCAGCCATGCTGGAATTGTGGAATAATGCTTGTAGTTGATTTTTTTTCCTTCCGATTTCCTCCCTTTTACATTTATTTATAATGTATGCATCGCTGACAAAGTAGTTAAGATCACTCTTTTTTTTCTCTTTTGTTAAAGCTAACATTGGATCGCGTGCACATTTATGACGGTGTACCCACAGTAAAGACAGATTTTTGTGCTTTTCACTGTTCTCTTCCTAACAAAACTGTAGATACCGCTCTCTTGGTTTGACGCGCGGGAAAGATAATATTCATTGTGAACTGATTTTGCTCATCTTGTATCTTTATTATCTGTTATTCCAGGATGTATATTACCTTCTTTCAAGTAAAGGTTAAATGCTTTGCATTAAAAACCAGAAGTGTGTATCAATGTCCTTTTTTTTCACCTGGTCCTCAATGACCTTTTTTTTAACAACATTTTTATGTCCTTTAGATGCTCCATGAAAGTCCAGAGACATTTTAATGTCTAATGCTTAATGCTGTATTATGCAGTCATTTATTCAAACTTCAACCTCACAATGTCCCCATGAGGGTAGAAGTACGTGTGTGTGTGTGCAGCTGACTTTCATGTTTAACAAGTTAGACATAAAAGCCAACTTCATGAGCAACTAATAAGTTGAGTGAAGTTTGGCTTTATGAGGTGGCTTTGTGACTTTATGGAGTGGCTGCCCTCAAACTCGACATTAATGCCAGACACATGTACACACACCTCATGAATGGACGTCAACAAACACCCTGTTGAAAGGACTAAGTGTGGGATCACAATCAGCTTGCCGACTTAGATACATCAACAAAGTGCAGTTGTATCGAACTAAGACAAAAACAAAAGGGCAACTGAACAGTCTTGTTGACTTCTTACATGCCCATGACCTTTGTACCTTCATTGAGCTTTGTCATATTTCAGCAGGTAACCAACCGCATATAAAGTGACACAGCATGCTTAAAGATTTCTATTATCTGAGACATGTTTATTGCTCATGTGCCACTCAACTTTACAGTCCAATAGAGCATCCTGCAACCGTCTTTTCAGAAATATTTAAACAAGTTTTGCCTTTTCCAGCCCAGTGCTGCACCCACCAAAAAATTGCGGCCGCATTTTGTCGCACTTCCTTCCCTGAAATACGTCACCTTTATCCAGACAAACCGGATCCTTTGACGTCAGGCGGCTCCACCTTTAACTTCTCCTTGTCCTGAACTGAAGGTGCAGAAGTCAAAGTGCCGTCCAGTCTTAGCTATAAGAGCAGAATTGTCCTGCTTCTCTGTCCAGTCACAGTCCTTGCTTGTTCTTCAGCCTCAATAAATAAAAGTTTGCCATGATAATGTACATAGAAAATAGAATATGATCATAGGCAACAGGTGAAATCACTGGAGTCGTCAGAAATACCTCCCACAAAAGAGGACAAGGAGAGAGTCATTCACCAGGCTGCCACGGTCCATCTACTGTCCTGACGATTGCTTGCTGAACCCATCGTCCGTGCCAGTGTTATGCCGCTGGACCCTGGCGGCCTTATATCAGGACAGCCTCAGCATCAGCGGCTTCTCCTCGTCACGTTTGCCCAGGAGGTTGGAGATCATGAAGGACGAGAAGAAGCAAAACTCCACCACGTAGCTCAGTTCGAACAGCTCCAGGTTGACCGCCAGCATCCACTCGAATATGGCGGAGATGTGGACGTAAAAGTACTCGTCCAGGGCGAACAGGATCGTGTCTGGAGCAGCTTCAGTTAAAGACAACCAGGAAGCAGTGTTTTTGTGGGGATGGGTGCTGAAATGTCAGGCAAGCATGTGACCTGTGTACCCTCCAATGAAGAGGACAAATGCAGTGTCAGTATAAGGAAAGGCACCCAGTGGAGTCACATGGTCTACTCTGTACACAAAGCAAAGCAGGGGAGGACGTGTGCGGATGTGTGAGCAGCTGGAGCAGCCACTATAAAGCAACAAATTTTTATGAGCATCCTGGATGGATGTTCCGCGCCACATTGGTGTGGCAACTTGGCCTAGCTGGGTCAGAGAAAGGATACAGCAGATGGTGACGATGATTTGGATGATGGTGGAGACGATGCGGAGAGGGTAGAGGATCCTTTCATATCCAGACAGAACACACTTCCCGGTCAGCCACGTGAGCAGCACCGTGTAGAAGCAGATGCACATGAAGCTGATGGCCGCCCCAAAATAGTGCAGCAGCGCCAGGTAACCTGGCTGAGAACACATAGATCAAGTTTTATAGTTAGATTTAAAAAAAAAAAGATCTCGTTCACTAAGGTCATGACCTTCAGTTCTTTTACCCTGCTTGAGAAAAGTGCCCCCTCTGGAGCACTTTTTTTTTCAAATATTTCATCTTGCTGTAGCTGATCACATGACCAAAGGGCTACCTGCATATACAGTACGTGACCTATGACAGAAAATAATTCAAAAAAAATATGTATCCTTCACTGCTACATCCTTTGCAGTCTGAATCAAATGGTTCAGTCGTACTAGGCACCCGCTCTCCCTCAGCCGATACCAATCCTGCAGCCTTGAGGAGCGCCCGATACCGATCCGATACTTTCTACTCGTCAGTCAACTCATTGTTAATAGTGTTTTCGGATGTGAACTGCTTAAAAATATATTGAAAATAATTAAACAATCCAGAGAAAAACACTAGACTACAGACCTGGTTTGGCGCACCACTGTAAAATCAAAAAGACAGCACGTCACGCCGAGTGAAACTGAACATATTTTAGCTCATAGATCGAATGATACCCGATAAGTCATTTTGGCCAGGATCGGTGTGATACAGATAACCATGCCTGGTCATAATTATAACTGACAGTAATAATGTGTGTGTATGCCAGTTGCCTTTTCCACACCTGAGCCTCACTGTTGATAGATTTGTGGTTGCTAATGTGTGTACACAGATGAAGCCTTTGGGCCTTCATGCTTTGTTTACTGTTCAGAATGAGCTGAATTAATGTGTTCTTCTGAAGAATCTGAAAGTTTCTTGAGCTGGCTTGTGGTCTATGTTGGTGCAGAAGTTGGCCAAAAGGATGTTGTGGGTTGCGTCAGCCCGAGCTCCTTGAATCCCAGTGAGGGTCTCTGGTGCAGATCAATGAAGAGACGCAAAAAAAAGCCATGTTCCAAATGATGTGTGCAGGAGGGATTTAGGAAAAAAATAACCACAGTGTAAGTTGCAGACCAAACAGGATTAGCTCGTATTGAACGATCTGAGCTGAGTTTAATCAGCAATACAAATTTCATGTTCGCAATCAGGTTACCTGCAACAACTTCAGTGGTTGCAGTGCATTATGGGACTTTGGGACCCCGAGTCTGAATTAATGGGATGGGATTTCCCTGTGTGCCACTCACTCAAGGCCCTCTGTCGCCTGATATTTAACATCTTCAACACGGAGTCAACGGAGATTAGAGGCACTTACATTGCAGTTTCCGGCGGCAAATGACCCCAAGGCTGCTACAACGCCAAAAACCAAGGCGATCCTGCTTAGCATGGAGTGACAGGCGTGTTTCTCCATGATGTGAGCATGATGAAACACACAGAAGAGCAGAACTGCAACAGAGACGGATGTGACTGCGACTTTCATCACTCTGACTTCAGGATGCGTGAGCTCTCTTACAGAGAAACGATCCCGCGTTGATGGTGGCGGTAAACAGAGAGTTCTCCGGAGCGTTGGTTCCGCTTGAGCTGCCAACACAGGATTTGTTTTCTTGGTTAAACAGCATCGATGGGGTTTGGTATGAATACTGATGGTGTATTTTGATGGTGTTGATTCTACCTGATGGTGGGAACATAGCAGCAGTCTGTCGTCTGGTTGCCTTTGCAGTAGTTCTCACCACTCCTGGTACATTTTCAAGACAAGGTGTTGGTTTACAAGTAGGAAAGATACAAGTTCAGGTTAACATTGGCTGCTACTCAGCCTGGCGTGGTAACTCACCAGTCGCTGAGGGAACAGACATGGTTGTGGTAGTATGCCAGGCCATATCTGTGGAAGTACAACATGAATAAGATCCTATACAAAAACAATGTATTGACATAGTTTAGGCTTCAGAAAATTGGAAAATGTGTTTGTCAACACTGTTTTTTCATTGGTATCACAATACATGTTGCTTTCTCATGTATTGGTTACATACAGTTACTGAGCATTCTTCATGATGATAAACCCAACACGCTGAAACGACCTCTTACATAAGTTCTCGTCACACCAGTGCGCACGCCACAACTGGCCTGATCACATATTTCTTTAGTTACGTCATGACTTATTCATTATAAGGCACCTTAATTTATGTAAACACTTGCAGTTGGATTCAAATGTTTCCCTTGTCCAATTTGAATAATTAAAGAATAAGTTAATACGTTTATAATGTCAACTTCCCATTAGCTTGTATTCTTCTGCAGAATTTCAGCGTATTATTTATATTTTTGTTGGTTCACTTCCGTGAAATTAATGTTACGACAAAATACAACTACAAGTTCCACAAAACACAGTATTTATTTTTGAAATGGTAAATCAATGTTGTAGATATATTCACCCTTTAATGACCCAAATAAGGAAAAGAAATTGCCCCTTATAATTTTTACATGGAAAAACTCATGTGTAGATTAAACCTGAGCTATTGCTCAAATTCATGAGAGTTAAATGGAAACCAAAAGCCACGTCGGGCGGCTGTTTTCTTGCCCAGGAAAGGCTTGCGACCCACTGAAAATGGCTCTAGGGCCGTGTTATGGGCCACGACCCACCAGCTGAGAATCACAACGTCAAATGTTTGTTCTTGCTGTTGTCTTTACTTGTGGAGATCTACATTTTAGCTTAACCAGAAGTGCCTCTTTTCTTGGTCTTCAGGTTTTGAAACTTCAATTCTGAAAGGTCCAGTCTTGGGTCTTAAATGTCTCCAGATGCTTAAGACGAGAAAATGAAACTTACTTTCAGTGGCTGCTAGGTTTCGTATTCAAAGCACATGATTTTCTTTTTAATACAAGAATAATTAATAATTTCCATGCAGTAGATATGAGTTGAACTCTCTATATGTTTCAAGAATCTGAAAAATTAACAGAATGAACAAACACTTACACAGTCCATGTACCAATGAAGGACAGCAGTGACAGCGAGATGGGAAAGATAATCCAGAGCAGCATGTTGTGGCAAAATTATTATTTAAAGACCGTGGGGACACGAGGGTCCAGACAGGAGGTTGAAGTCCACACAACTCAAAAAGAAAAAGAGCGCAGCAGTTGAGTGACTGGTGATTCAGGACTAGTCTTGTACCTTGACAGAGCCGACCTGTCCCTCCGCCACGCCTGCTCACCACCACCTTGCTGTTGAGAAACACATGGGTTGGTCTTCCAGCCTTATTGTTTGTTCTATTCTTTGTAGACTTAGCTGTGCTTGAGCAAACTCAGGGAGATACACATGAGATGCTGGTGTTTAAATATTTCTATAACTGTAGGACAGAGGCAGAAACATTCATGAAAATCAGGTATGTTCATTTATGGTTGGAATCTCTTCTGTAAGAAATGGTTTGGGTGCTTCAGTGATGTCATTTGTAACAACGATGACAGTGTTCTATGCAAAACAAGGTTATTTTAAACTTTCATTTCAATGTAGTGGATACTTTTCAGGTGTTTTTGTTTCACTCACACGTCGGAGTCAATCTCTTTTTTTTTGAGTCAGTTAGGAAATATGGGAAAACCCTTTTTTGTCAAAAGGGATTCGTTCTAGATCGTGTACTTGTGCTGCTGACCCCACAACCCAAACTGGGGAGAAGAAAATGTAATGTAATGTTCTACGGTTTGGACTCAAATGTTTGAGCTGAACATGAAGATCTGAGCAGAAGGAGCAGTTTAAGAGGAGGTGACTAGTCTCCATTTAACTTATAAGAGATGCAGACCAGACAAGTGATAAAGCTGCTTATAAGGCCGTTTAGTGGAAGTGAATATACTGTAAATGTTGGATCTCTGAAGTTTGGGGAAACATAAAGCAGCTGTTTCCGTGACAACCAGATCAAAGTAAGTGAGTCCAAACTAACAAAGCAGTAATACAAAAAGCTTATTACAGGAGGTTTTGCATTAAATATGGCGAACAATAAAGTTTGACTGATAACAACATATTCTACGAGATACAGATGCCAATGATGACGTGAAAAAAGTCGTTTTCAGCCCGCAAATGAGCTATAGATGAAAAAGAACGAAGGAATTGACGCTCTTGAAACCACGACCACACGGGGGCGGGTTTCTCAAAACAAACAAAATGGCGACGCGCATGAGATGGGGTCTGCAACAACTGTTCCGGACAACTATAACACCAAGCTTCAGGTGTGTGACTTTGAATATTTAAATCTATGTAATATGTCCGCTCTTTAGTGGTCGACTTTTGACAGAGTTGAACCTCAGTAGCTTCGCGAACTTGTCGTATAAGCTAACTGCGACATCGAGCAGCAGCATCAGACCAAACAAGGATAACGTAGTAGGATAAGTATTTTCTTTATTTCATCTGTAGTGCGTAAATATTAATGCATGTTTTGTGTGTGGTGTCTGGGCTAGTTCGACTCACCTTTGAAAATACGCAGCATATTGGGATCTTTTACCATGTAATATCTGCTATTAGATTCGTGACTCATCTAGTTTTCATCGTCAGATTTGTAAATAATGGGAGCTCCTTCCACAAACGTTGCTGGACCGTCCAAAGACCCCAGTTCGGAACCAACATCCCAGGTAAAACAAAGGAAACCTGCCACCATGTCCTAAATCAACCTTCGTCTTATCGAATCTTCTGCTTCATTTTAAGACTGTGCCTGTTTGACTCAGCCATTGTGATTTTGTGATGTATATGTTATTTTTATTTTGGGTTTGGGTTTAAACTTAATACAACTTGATAATATTGTTGAGTCTTTGTTGAGTGTGCGAGTGTATTGGTGTGATCCATGAGTGTGTTGGCTGAATATCAACAACACATGCTTTATAAAAATGTATGCCACTCTCACACAATGTTTTGCATCTGATGAGTAAAACACAAGCCAGCTACTTACATTCTTCGCTCAAGTGGATGCTGCCGTTTTAGTTGTCCCGAATTGCTTTAGTGAGTTGCTCTTCATTTTGTTTCTTCAGTAGTGAGAGTAATGTGCTGTTGAAGCAGTGACTCTTTATACTGGGCGTTGTATTTGAGTTGTTCAAGGCCTTTGTGGTCAATTTCCTCGCTTTTAGTCCTGCGTGGGAGGTTTCTGGACACAGCCTTGTCAATGAAACCCAGACGACCTAATTTGAAGTCATCATTAATGTAGATCAAAGATGTTTGATCCTCTGCCTTCCTTAAAACATAAAGATGTCCTTCACTTTTTACAGCCAGGCATCTGTCGATTGAGACGCAAGACACACCAAATCCAAGAAGTTTGAAGTTCCTTCCTGGAAAACCTGTTCTGGGCAGCGGAACGCTTGATTTTCCTTCTGAGAGCAGCACGGAATGCTCACAACTAGCAAGGTATTCAACATCGTGAGGTACTTCACCATACAAGATGTGGCTCTTGATACATGTGCTCGCTATATTTTCTAGAAATCTTTTTGAAATCGAGGGAGTGCAAAGAGTGTTTTTTGGCCCTGACTTCATTACGGTCACAAAAGTAAGTGTGGTTTGTAATATTGTGATATTTGGATCTTTTTTTTTTTTAATACGCTGACCTCATTTTCATGCCAGATCGATGAAGATTTGGAGTGGACAGACATCAAACGTCATGCTTTGGACACGATTGCAAAATTCTTTGAAAGTGGTGACCCAGTAACGACTGGAACAGTGAACAATGAAAGCAGTAAGGAAGCGACGTGTCCTCCAAAGTATGATCATGTGCTTACTGTGTTGACCTTTTCTTCCCAATTGTTTGTTTTATAGGCCTTTCCGAAGATGATGATGAAATTGTGTTAATGATAAAGGACCTTCTTGACAACCGAATCAGGTATGACACTGCTCTGTGTGTTGTAACGTAATTTTTAGACTCAGCTATATGTTTTAGACAAAATAATGTTCGTTTGTAAAGTGTGAGTACATTCCAAAATGAACACTATTGCTGAACTGCATGTATTGTGTTGTAGTGCTCTGTGTAAACAGTTTTGTATTGAAAGATTTTGGCACTTATTTTTATCACTTATCAAGTCATATATTCGGTTTGAAATCAAGTTTTCTCTGTGCATTGGTGACTCCCTTTGTTTAGTCCTTTGTTTATTATTTTCATTCTCAAGACCAACCGTTCAGGAAGATGGAGGTGATGTGATTTTTAAAGGTTTCGAAAATGGCACTGTGAAACTGAAACTGGTTGGTTCCTGCACCGGGTGCCCAAGTTCTACTGTGACCCTGAAGAATGGTATTCAGAACATGTTGCAGTTTTATATCCCAGAAGTGACCAACGTGGAGCAGGTACATATCTTGTGGAGGATACTGGAAATATGAGCCTTTTAATGCAGGACAGCAAATGTCTGACTTTATTTGTATATTGTCTCACAGTGGAAAGACAGGTTTTAAAAACTGAGTACAGTTTTAAAAGTACTGCGATGATTTAACTGCACAATATTTTAACCTTATTTATTCAATAATTATAGTTCATATAGTATAATATTTAATCTATTGCACTGCTGCATTAATCATTCAGTTGCCATCTCTATTGAAATAGTCAAGTTCAGCGTATTTCTGAAATCCGATTCTTAGGAAATGATTGACCTTTAACTGATTCTTCCTGTGTTCTCTGCAGATAGAAGATGAGGTGGATGAAGTCAATACAAAGGTTTTCTTGGAAGTAGAGCGCAAATTACAAGACCAATGAAGGACAACGCTGAGGATGGAGAATACGCTTCTGTTTCAGTGTTGCTTTCTTCCTGTTGTAATATATAACTTCACCACGCACGTGTCTGCTGCTGGAAGTGACAGTAAAATTGTGACCTACCATTGTTACCGACCACACGCCGCACTTCTGTGAACAACTCCCTGCTACTAAAGTATGTCGTCATCATTTCGACTCTATGGTTCATCAACAGTATCCTCAACTACACACACACACACACACACACACACACACACACCCATGATTGAAGATTCCTGTCTTGCGCGGTTTTTACACACAGTTTCCAATGTAAATCTAAATGTAACAGATGGCTGTTTTGTTGCTTTTTTCCCTGCTGTAGGTCATCTATGTTTGCACAAAAGTTATTACAAAGAAAGCAGAATGTAGTGCCTGTGTGCTTATTGTGTACATATGTTGGGGTGTTATTATTCTGTAAAATATACAGTTGTGACATCTGTTAGGGTGTTTTTGCTGAAGGAACTGTATTTGTGAAAAATGATTCACCCAACCTGCTTCTATTCTGTGTAAAAGTAGCAACAAACTGCGTGCATTGTTCTCACCTCCCGTCGTCTTAAGATTCCTGGAGGATTGTATGAGAATTGAGTGCTAGAAGAAGAACTATTAATAACAGACTGAAGAACATTGTCAGGCTTTGTTGACTACTGAGAATAAATCCATTTTATGACAAAAAACGTATTATTTTTTGTTTATTTTTAATTTTATTTTAGATTTTCCACTTCATCCATTATGTCTGACTACGTCAGAAAACTTGAGTGGTCTCTCTTCTGATCGATGCTTTTGAGAGATTCACTGTCGCATCTATCGATTTCTGATCGCAACTGTACTTTGGCTGCCTTGCGCATGCGCCGCTGGTCCCCTCATCGGCTAATGCAGTGAATAGAGGTGAGCACAAACGCTACGGTTTTAGCTAATGCTCTTTTACTTCTATAACAAATGGATTTTTCTCGAGAGAACAGTTTACTACATGTTCGTGCGAGTGTTACTAACGCGTATGTTTACCTTCTCAGTGGCGAATTAAAGCCCAGTTATGGCTTCTGCACCGTTAGCTCGAAGGCCTCACTGCTCATAACAAATCACGCATCAAGCTCTCGCTCCATCTGACTGTCGTTCGCTGATATTCGTTAAAGCACTCTTGTTTTGCTGCTGTAATACTGCATTTAAATGTGGGCTTCGAAACTTTTACTCTGTGTTTTTGGGTTATTTGCTGTTTGAAATTACTGACTGCGTTAGCTTCCTGCAAGCTAAAGTGGCTATCAGCGCCTGTGTCAGCACTTTATTAAAGCCATCGCACTGTCTTCAGCAGGCAATTATATTACGACTCAAACATTAAACTACGTTTCGAGAAAGCATCATTGAACCTTTGTTGTAGCATGTGACGAAAGTAGATATCTCCAGCATCTTATCGTGCAGTGAAATACGCAGCAGAATTAGTTCACGCTGCGATGAGAATATACCAATATGAAAGTATGATGTGCCGAATCAATATGCAAACTGGAGTTACATTGTCTTCTTACTGTATTCATAACATTTGGCTGCAGTAGATATGAACGAAATTAGGATAAGCACGCTTCTTATGGGATTAAAGTGGAATGCACTTGCTAGAAATAAACTTTTCAAACACATAATTGTGACCGCAGATTCAGCCTGTTCGTTGTATTGCATAAGTAGAGCTCTGTTAAGTTACTGTCTTGGGTTTTTAGTGAGAATCATCCCGAGTAAAGACGGCTGTTGACCTTGCTGCGCCATGGCCCAGTATGGGGGACAGAAGAATCCACCATGGGCAACCCAGTTTTCTGCCACAGCAGTGTCCCAGCCGAGCCACTCAGGACCATCACTGGACCTCAATAGTTTGCACTGTGAGTGTTTCGCCACCGATCACGTCATAGCTGCGGCTACTTTGAATTTTCCATTCCAATTTGCCATCGAGTTAGAAGAATCGATTGTGAAAATGGTTTAATTTGATCTGTCTGTCTTGTCCGTTCCTTTTGTAGCTCTTGGCGTACAACAACCCTCTCTCCTGGGGGCTTCGCCCTCAGTTTACTCCCAGCAGACCGCCTTGGCTGCTGCCTCTCTCAGCAACCAATCTGCTGCAAACTATCAGCTGACTCAGCAAACTGCTGCATTGCAGCAGCAAGCTGCAGCAGCTGCTGCT
Source organism: Synchiropus splendidus (assembly GCF_027744825.2). Taxonomy (NCBI): domain Eukaryota; kingdom Metazoa; phylum Chordata; class Actinopteri; order Syngnathiformes; family Callionymidae; genus Synchiropus; species Synchiropus splendidus. The sequence continues at coordinate 10,832,111 of NC_071342.1, read as the reverse complement.
GCCGCTGCTCTTCAGCAGGTCAGTAATAGCACGCTGCTTTATAGAGTCCACCATGTGTTCATAGCACTTATTGATTTTATCCTTTATGGATAGTCTCAGATCAATTCAGCGCTCCAGCAGTATCAGCAACAGCAGCAACAGCAACAACCCCAGCAGCCTCCTCAGCAGCCGCTGTACAGTGTTCCTCATCAGGTGGGAGACAAACTTTTCATATCTCTTGCCGAAGCCTCATTTGGATTTCATTGACTAACTTTGTTTGAACTATTTCCAGCTTCCTCAGCCACAACAAGCACTAATTTCACAGGTAAGAAACATTTTGACTTTATTTGATTTTATGTTTATCATATAGTATTGGGATTGGCTGAATGGTATTCATTTATTTGATCCACTATGTTGCGCCTCTACTTGTATAATTATTGATATTGGCTTTTTCCGTTTTATTATTGACATGTCAGTAACTATTTTGGAATCCAAAAATTGTCCGAAGTCAACTTTTAGGCGCGTCTTTCTGATTTGTATCGTCTTTGTTATTGCTTGCTTGCAGCCTCCAGTTGCCATGGCCACCAGTCTCAGTCTGTCCAACCCTCAGCAGACAGCCCAGATAACCGTGTCCTACCCAACTCCGCGCTCAAGCCACCAGCAGCAGACTCAGCCGCAGAAGCAGCGAGTCTTCACTGGTGTCGTCAACAAACTGCATGACACTTTTGGCTTCGTAGATGAAGATGTTTTCTTTCAACTGAGGTTAGAAAATCATTTAACACCTGTCCTGTATTTAAAAACGATCCATGTTTCAATATTCAGTCTTAGATTTGTATTTAGAAAAATTATTTTGCACTATTTTATCATCAGTGCTGTGAAAGGGAAGACACCCCAGGTGGGTGACAGAGTCCTGGTGGAAGCTGTGTACAACCCCAACATGCCCTTTAAGTGGAACGCCCAGCGCATCCAGACATTACCTCAGCTCGCCAATCAATCAGTGAGTGCTTCTACAAATGTCTTCCCATATTGATCTCAGCTCCAGGGGCAGGTTAAGTCAATAGGAATCATGGTATTTGAGGTTTTGGTTTAACGTGACTCCTGGTCATGTTGAATTGATTTTTTTTTCTCTTTCCCTTTTCAACCAGCATCAGCAGCAAGCTCAGCCATTACCTCAAGCTTCCCCACAACTTGGCGGTCTGTACAATGAGCCAGGGATGCAGCTGCGCTATTCTGACATGCATCCTCCTGCGGACAACAGACAAAATGTAAGTCCTTGCTGAACTTTCTCCTGAAACATGAATTCTGTAGCATTTGTATCTGTTAGTCAATTACGCGTCACATGATAATTCCGATCTACTATGAAATATGATGTCCTTTATTTACAGAGTCAGCCCCAGCCTCCCAATATTATGAAGCCAGCTCCCAGCATCCTCCAGTCACTTCCTCCTCCAACCACTTTCAGTGTTCCATCCCAGGCTCCCCCTCCCTCATTGCTCCAGGCCCAACTGTCTGCTGCCTCGCTTGCCCCTCTCCTCCAAAACCCCCCTCAGCCTCTGCTGGCCCAGCCTCCACCCAAAGGTAAGGTGTCCTCACTCTTGAAAGTCTGACAGTTTCACAGTAGATGGATCACCAAACATAAATCAAAGAAATATTATTAAATTGAATAACTTCAATATTGATGGTATGAAGATATCTAAAATAAAGTCCAAATAGCCTTAACTTCAGAGTTTTTTTTTTCAGTATTTTCTATCTTGGTATATTTGAATCAGAAAACTGAATGAATATCTATATGTTTTCTGCTCATGATTTCCAGATGTGTTTTCTGGAGGTCTGCTTGCTCCTCCAGTCAGAATGATTCCACAGCCACAACCTGTAAGGCGGATTGAGCCTCCACCCCGATTCCCCAATCGTAATGATAGAGGTCCAGAGCTTATCCTCCGGAATAAAGAGGATCGCAGGTCAGTTTTATGATCATCTACAACCACGATCCCTCCTGTCTGCCTGTCACATGTAAACGCAACAAATTTCTCAGCCGTGACAGAGATCGTGAACGCAGACGGTCCAGAGAGCGCTCGCCGACACGCAAACGTTCCAGAGACCGCTCTCCAAGAAGAGATCGGTCCCCCCGTCGACCCCGCCGGGTTGTTCCTCGTTACACCGTCCAGTTTTCCAAGTTCAGTTTAGATGGGTGAGTTCAGACTGTCGACCACTATGGTCCAGAAATGCTGCTGTGTTACTGACTGCCGTCTCTTTTCAGTTCAAGCTGTGACATGATGGAGTTGAGGAGGCGCTACCAGAGCCTCTACATTCCCAGTGACTTCTTCAACGCCGTCTTCTCTTGGGTGGACGTGTTTCCTTTAGCAAGACCCTTCCAGTTCAGTAACGCCTGCAATTTTCACATTTTGCATAAAGAGGTGGATCCTCTAATGAAGAACACAGCCGTCCTGGACCCACCTGATGCCAACCACACCTACAGTGCCAAGGTAACTCAATAGACGACACGCCAAACTTCACTGGCTTTTTGATAAAACTGTGATTATCTTATTTGTGTACCTGCCAGAGTTAATGGGAAGTTTGCTGGTCACTGGCAAATACATACAATATATTACTGCCATTCAGCGCTCATCTACCTTGCTGAACTGCTCTTCAGTTTGGTCATAACTGAAGATGGCATCAAACACTGGAGAATATCAAAGTTTATTTAGCATAATAAATAAAAACCACACCGCTTTCTGTAGTACATCAAGCATTTCTCCCCCTTGTTCTATATACCTGGAGAGGACGTTACTCATGCACATTGTAGGAAGAATCTGCTCTTGTGGTCTTTAGTAGTAGGGGTGTACTTGTGTAAAAATATTCTTGAATTTAATGTGGCTTTTTTTCCCAGGTGATGCTGCTGGCTAACCCCAGCTTAGAAGAGCTTTATCACAAGTCATGTGCTCTGGCTGAGGACCCTCAAGAAGTCAGAGATGCTTTTCAGCACCCTGCAAGACTGATAAAGGTAAGCATCACTTTGGACACAAAGGCACACATCAGATGATTCTCAATTGAGCCGACGGATGATGCTTTTGTCCTATTCCATTGCAGAGCATGTGCACTGTTGAAAAATCAAAACTGATGCGGCCCCCTCTAATTCTGATGTATTCTTTCTTCTTTTCCCTTTAACTTTGTCTCTCTGTCTGTCCTTTGTCTCTCCTTTGCCTTCAGTTTTTGGTGGGAATGAGAGGTAAAGATGAGGCCATGGCCATCGGTGGTCACTGGTCTCCCTCTCTGGATGGAGCTGACCCAGAGAAGGATGTGTCCGTCCTAATAAGGACAGCCATACGCTGTTGCAAGGCTCTCACAGGCATAGATCTTAGTCTGTGCACTCAGTGGTAAGCATATGTTTTCCCACATCCCATCCTGATTACTGTACTGTGCTGCTGCTCAAATTTAAATCTGATGCGAGATGAACTACTAAAATTCTGCTAATGATGTCTGAAATAGTTTTTGTTGCTGTCCTGTTTGATTTAACAATTATTTTTAATTTGCTACATTTCAATTTGATTTGTTTTGTGCAATGATCTTTCCGTCTTGTCTGTCGCCGTGGCTCTTTTTCTGTCCGACTTTTACAAACGTTTCTGTTGTGAAGAATATCAAACACATGGACTGTCGTTGGAAGCAGTGACCGGGACCAGAAGACACTACCATTGTTTAAATACTTTATTTTTTTCCTATGTTAAATATTCTACATATTTAACTGGCTTTCACTGTCCTGTCCCTCTGTCTTTATTCGCAATGCTTACTGTGTGTTGAAGGTTAATGCTGAGGACTTACGGATAATTGGCTGAAGCTATGCAGATGAATTTAGCTTTTCTTTTTTTTGTGATTGTACGTCAAACTTCTCAAAATGACTGCGGTGACACCAGTTGGAGAGCTGCAGATTATGTTTGTTAATGCTGTGTGGGAGATGGGCCGCTGAGATGATGTACACAGTCATTCAGTGGCATTGTGGGCGGCGTAGCTGTAGAAGACACCTGCCTTAACTAGGGCCGCCTTTTGACTGTTTGCTGACGAGAATGTTTCTTTCCAATGCACCTTCTTCCTTTGCGACAGGTATCGTTTTGCAGAGATTCGCTATCATCGGCCGGAGGAGACACACAAGGGGCGGACAGTCCCCGCTCATGTGGAGACAGTGGTTTTGTTTCTTCCGGATGTTTGGCATTGTCTTCCTACCCGCTCAGAGTGGGAGGTGCTGTCACGGCGACTCCGGGAGCAGCTGTCTGAGAAGCTAGCAGCCGAGCGAAAGGAGGCAGATGGAGAACAGGCACTGAACCGCTAATCCCTCTCTTCTCATTTCCGCTTCTCACAGGAAGGCACAGGACTCACAAAAACAAACTCCAGATAAACATCTTACACACACAAACACACACACACAAACCTGAACACAGGAAGCTCACCTAGGCATCTTCCCCGCCTCCTCCTCCTCCTTCACCTGTCACTTCCCCTCCTCCAGTTCCAATCCTCCATCTCTTCATCAGAACCCACAACTTCGCCTCACGTCCAGCAGCCTTGTAGAGTTGAAGCTGCGAGACTAGCTCAAGTCCATTAGCTCACAACTGACGACACAGATTCCAGCTCCTTTTTGTAATTCAGTGCTAATCTGGATCCTGTAAAGTGACTTCTAATCTGCCGTCTAATGTTGAATCGTGTTTGGACCAGTCAAACGTCCATATTTGGGATGAGAAGTGAAAATGGGCTGGAATCTGTGGCGTTGCTTAAACCGTGAGTAGAGGTGTCACGCATCACCCCAGTTGGAATAGAAGCAACCCTCACGTCACTCTCTCTTGTCTGTTTGTATTCCACTTTTTACCTTCATGTGAAATTTGGTTACTGGAGGGCAAATGACAAGCTCAGTATTCAAATATAGATTAAGTAGGCCAGCCATTCGTCACTCTGGAGACCAGCTTCAGTTCACCTGATGTATCGACACAGATTTTACACACAAACTTCATTGATTTGACCTTTTTTGTGTTCCACAGATTCATTGATTGGCAGCTGGAGTTTTTGTTATCAATAAGAGCTAGAGAGCTTTCCTGTGTATGCTTCAGTAGCAGCTGACTGACACGCAGTCAAGCTCACTAGAAGGAGAACATGACAGGCAGATGTGATCTTTTTTTGCACGGATCATTTTGAAGCTCGCCCTGACTGAGACTTGCACACTGACACTGCCTTTCTTATCCCTCTCCTGTTTGTTTGTCTATTCCAACGGTTTGCTGTCCAGGACGAAGAGGACAAGGACGACGATGAGACGAAGGACATCAGCACCCCGACGCACTGGGCTAAGCTTGATCCGAAATCCATGAAGGTGTGGAGAACTCTTTGTTTGGTGGCCACTAGTCCAGACTGTTTCCATCCAAGACCAAGATGTCGATTGCAATACTACTTTTCACCTTCTGAATGAGTGACCCACGTCTGTTGAAGGTGAACGACCTGCGACGGGAACTGGACTGCCGCTCTCTCAGTTCAAAGGGTCTGAAGTCCCAGCTGATCGCTCGACTCACCAAGCAGCTGAAGGTGGAGGAGCAGGTGGAGGAGGCAAGAGAGCCAGAGAAGCCGGACCTGAAAGTACCAGAGGAAGAAGAGCTGTCTCGTCCTGAGGAAGACAAAGAGGTTTGTGACTGGATTTTGTTTTTTTTCTTTGAAATGTCAGTTCCACCGTCATGCTTTTCCACTCAGGAGGAGGAGAGGAGAAAGCAGGAGGAGCTGGAGCGCCAGCGGAGAGAGAGGCGCTACGTCCTGCCCGATGAACCCACCATTCTTGTTTACCCCAACTGGGCAGCCAAGAACGGCAAGTTTGACTGCAGCGTGATGTCGCTGAGCGTGCTCCTGGACTACAGGCTGGAGGACAACAAGGAGCATTCATTTGAGGTTCAAACATCTGTGGTCGGTTTCAGAAGACGTTGATGCTGACTAGACGTTGCTGCCCTCTGCCCAGGTGTCCCTGTTTGCTGAGCTTTTTAATGAGATGCTTCAGAGGGACTTTGGGTTCCGTATTTTTAAAGCCCTGGCTGCGATTCCTACCAAGGAGGACAAGAAGGACAAAGAGAAGAAGAATAAGAAAGAGACAGAAAAACGGGACGCGGAGAAGCGAGACTTCAAAAAGGAGAAGGAAGATGACGGCGAGGAGCCGATGGTGAAGAAATACAAAGACGAGGACGAGGAGAAGAGGAAGGTGAGCTCCACACAAACCCATCTGTTGTGACTACTATAGAAGTCTCACTCTGTTTTTGAAGCAGTCTGAAGAAAAGGTCCTGAAAAAGGAGGAATCACGTGATGAAGACGACGACGATGAAGGCAGCACAGCAAACGCTGAGGAGTACGACCCGATGGAGGCTGAAGACGACGATGACGACGATGATGGTGCGTGATCCCAGGTCTGCTGTTGAGAAGATGTGTGTTCTGAAGCTTTGCCTCACCTCTACAGACAAGGATGACGAGGATTCACTCGACAGAGAGCGGAGGGAGCGCAAGGATGACCGGAAGTCGTCCAAAGAGAGGTCTTCTAAGGATAAGGTGCGCTGCTGAGCACTGCTTTGCGGTGGAGTTTGGAGAAGTAACAAGTGCTCTTGTTGTCCACCAGGAGAAGAAGCAGATGGTCACCCACAACAAGGATCTGCTGATGGCATTTGTTTACTTCGACCAAAGCCACTGTGGCTACCTGCTGGAGCGAGACCTGGAGGAGATCTTGTACACACTTGGGCTGCACCTTTCCCGCGCTCAGGTAGGCTCAGGTCTGGTGTTTCCTCAGGTTTCCTCTTAGTCACTGGTGGTGTCGCCATCACAGGTGAAGAAGCTACTGAACAAGCCGGTGGTGCGAGAGACCTGCTTTTACAGAAAGCTAACGGACAGAGACAAGGACGAGGCGGCGGCTTCTGTGAATGAATTACAAATGGAAAGTCTTCTTGGTAAGTGCTGCAGCATGGTGAAGGTCCAGCCGGTTGTTCACTGACTCCTGCGTCTGCTCTTCAGGCAACAAAGCTTTTCTTCCTGTTCTGAAAGCCGAACCACAATCCAGTGAGTCCAGTGATCTGGTCATGTTCAACGGCGCCGTGGTGGACGTGGCTAGCATGATGCAGAAGCTGGAGAAGAGTGAGAAGGCCAGAGCAGAAATCGAGCAGAAGATGATGCTTCAGGAAGCCCAGATGGGTAAGATGTGTCTCCTTCTTATGTCTGGAGTCTGTGGTTTTCATGCAAGCTACACTCTGAGTCAGCAGTCCTGCCGGACGATGAGCTGCCTCAATTTGAGTTTTGCTACAGAAACTCGGTTCACGTTCTCCTGCAGCCTCTGGTTCAGTGAGGCTGCAGGTCAGTGGGCTGGAACATCTTCATGTCGGCCAGTACTGCTGCAGAGGGATCCTCTGATGCGTCCATGGGTGATCCCTTCTTTTGCCTGAATGCAGAGTTGGAAGCAAAAGCCAAGCTTCAGCTGGAACAGTCCAACAAGTCTCTGTCCTCGTCGTTGGAGGAGGTGAGCAAGAGTCTGGTCCAGACGGAGCAGGATCTGAGCACCATGGAGGAGCTGAAGAAGCTTTACCAGGCTCAGTTCAGGAAGACCTGCCGCACCCTGATGGACTCGGTCAGAGGGATGCTGGAAGTGATGAAGCAGGTGAGGTCACGCTCCAGACGTCTCCGCCTCCCGCAGGACGTGAGCTCACGGCCCGTCGTGTGTCCACAGGACAAAGACGAAGAGGGCTTTAAAGAAGAGCTGCTCTCCGACCGACTCCTCTCCTCCATGATGTCGCAGACGAACGGAGCGGACGAACAAAGCCAAGACTGACAAACGGCCACTAAACTAGTGCTGTTTGGACCTAGCGCTGCAGCTCCACCTGTCTTGTTTCTTGTACGGAGGATTTTAACTGAGGAAGCCCACTGTTTGGTAACTGTGTTGTCAGTCCGCTGCAGGTCTGTGTCCAGGATCTTGTTTTCTAACCAGCAATAACGATGCTATTTATGTGCGAGAGGATTCATCAAACATATTTAATAGAAACTAATTTTGGATGGAGAAGGTCGATCAAGTGACGTTGCCTCCATTTGCTGCTGCTGCTGCGTTGAATAAAAACTTGAAGTTTGATGTTTGCCTCAACCAACCTGGGCTGCTGTTCCTTTGTTTGCTTTCCACAGATGCAAAGTAAATTTAGAGGGTTGAAGAGGGTGGAATTATCCATGGTTTCCTTGTATCTGAGAAGAGCTGGTATGATGGAAAGGAATCACTGCGTTACTATCTCTGGTCAGCAGGGGGCGGTAGTCACTCACGTAGGAATCTCATAGTCAGACGCAGTATATCCTCACTGTCCTGTTCCAGCTTGCCAGCCGCTTCTTCACTCCCTCTTTCTGACCTGCATTGGTCACTCGAGTCTATGAAGCGGCATCTCAGATGAACAACCTGATCATAAAGCACCACCACAGGGCGACTGAACCCGCTGACCCCAGAGATGTTTCTCACCCCTGGTCAGGAAGATGATCGCGCTGGGGAGACGGCTAGTGGGCGTGGCCTGATGGTTGAGGACGACTGATGACGTATTGGTAATCCTTTAGCATATTTTGTTTAGCCATCACCTTGGATTATTATTATTACTAATACATAATTTTTATTTTGATAGAATAAATGCCACTTCAGATTATTTTTTTGTGTTAATGTATTTATAAGTTCAGTTCTGTTTATTATTTTGCATCTTTGCAGGTTAGATCCTTATGATTATATACATTTTTTTTTACATTACTTTTTTTTAACTTAATTTTACTTATGTATTCTGCTCATTGTTCTTCAATAACTATTCAATTGTACATTTTCTGGCTCGTCCTGCATGTTTCTATGTGCTTTGTAATGTCTTCAGTTTTGACACATTGTAGATAGTTTATTATTATTGAGGTTAATATAGTTAAGTGTTTATTCCTTGACACAGGATTTTGGCCCAGCTGTCAGGTCACTGTTAGTCTCCTTCACTTCCTCATGGACAATGGAAACATGTCAGCTGTCTCTGCTGATGTGGCTGCTGCTTTTGTCTCCTCATCCGGCTGCAAATACCGGACAAACAAACGTGGTGCGCCGCCCACTGGCCTGACCCGAGGACCCTCGTGCCCTCGCGCTGCAGCTGTGAACGGCTGAAATCAGAGCCTGCCACAGCGAGCCGGGCAGGTACCTCCAGCCTCACCAGCAACAGTAGGCTTTTGTGCTGCCCCTGTGCTCAAACCCAGACTCTACTCAGATCGCTTCAATGCCACGGGTTAATTCCAGCCGAGGTTTTGGTTCATCTGAATATGAATGCTGTGATTTGACTTCCTGTGTTTGGTTTTCTTCTCGCCGCATTTTTCTGTCAACACCTACCATCGTCACCGAGTCAAAAGTTCACAGTCGTCATAGTTACCATGACAAAAGCTGCCGCCGGGGCCCTCACACGGGGCCCTCACACGGGACCCTCTGGACTCCCTGAGTCTGAGCCTTTGGTGAGTTGTCGGGAGTCTGTGTGTGAGTTCTGCGCTTTGTTTTTGTGATTGTGACACAATGAGAAACAAATGTTCTACACGAGCGCTGCCACAAGCCCTGCTGATCCAGAACAATGCACTCTTGGGGGTACAAAGGGAAGCTTTTGACATCAGCCTGGCCTTGGACCTCCTGCAGAACTGGACTCATTTGACATCCAACCAAATCATTTCAATCCTCACACTCACGAAAAGGAGGACGCAGGCTGGTTCTCCTGAGGTTTCTGCCTTGACCAGTCAAATCTACCGCTCGCTCACGGCGATTGAGTTACTGTCAGACGAACGTTTTTGTCAACACAAGTTCACCACCGTTTACTTGCGGTTTGATCCAGGTAACTGACACGTGAGAGGATCTATTGAGCAGCTGACCGCTGCCTTGCACGGGCCCCTGCCACAGGGCAGAGAGGGGGCTGCTGTTCAGAGGTCTGCCGAAGGAACGCCACTTCCTCCGCAGCCTCGCAGCAAAAGCACCGCACTTGTTGAGGAAACATGCCCCCCCTCTCCTCACCCGCCCCGCCCTGGAGTACTGGGTTACACTGTGAGAAAGTTCCGACTGTGTTTCTGACAAGGTGTCTCCGGGGAGCCCCTGGGTGGGAACACAAGGCCTCCTGAACCGAAGAGAACCAGCCGGACTGTTACTGTCAGAGCGCCGCAGATTTGCCGACGTGTGACTTGACTGTACGTAGATTGAGTCTGAAGCTGCAACAATAGTCCAACAAAGAGCAGCTTTCATTGCGGCCGCCTGAGGGGGGAATCAGATATTGGGTGCGGGAGTCGTGTTTGCCACCCGATCAGATAATCACCCCGTTGAAACCAGAGTGCCAGAGTTAATCATTCGCCACTTGAGTGACAAGTGTCCAAAACACTGCAGACTCTGCGGAGAACTTGCAATGATCCGGCCGCGGCCGAACAAGTCAGTCAGCTCTCAGCCTGAGTTGACCTCTCCCTCATGTGGAGGGTTTAAAAACAGAGCAGGAAGTTGGTGAGAGGCATTTCCTGCATGCTTAGCATCACCTGGAAGCAGGGGTCAGTGGAACAGAGGAAGCTTGCTCCTCCGAATAACAGTGTCCTTGTGTGTCGCCACACACATGTATATTTATGATCGGCTCATGCGTTTCCTCATCGGTGAGTCTCCGGCTGCGTCGTGGCGGCGAGGTTTTTTGGCCACTTCGCTAATGAGGCTCTTCGTTGCTTTGATGTTGCGATTGCACTGATGTTGTAGTTCAAAGCTGCGTCCATCCAGACTCCGCTTCTCACAAACCTTCATTTACAGACCATCTCGCCTATTACCGTCGGCGGAAAAACAAATTATGTTGTGTTTAGTTTCATTGTTCAGCGGATATAGGGCGTTAAGGCCAAGTGCCTTGCTCGAGGGCGGCGGGTCACCAGGAGTCAAACTAGTCGTCAAAACCACAGACCTAATTTCTACCTTGATACACAACCATACACACTTATTTTTGAGCCGGTGGCCGACTCATTCACCTGTTTGGAGACCTGAATACACAGAACTCTGTAGTAAAATATGGTCAAACATTGGTGCCAAACGTCCAAATGTGGGACTGAAAGTCATTTATTGTCTTCACAAATGATGGCAACCAACAGCCATCATGTGATGTAGCTTGACAGACTTTTCTATCCATGGAAATCATTGCTCATGTGGCTTCACCTTCATCAATGTTCAGGCCAGAACCGGCTTCTCAAACTGAGGTTTTTGAGTCATGTACCGTTAGCACTGCAGTTGCAGTTTGTTCCTGAGAGTCCAAACGTGTTTTTTCTTGACTTAGGTGCTGTCAGACTTGAATGCAGTTTGTTTACATGGCGATCTGCGCAAATCGACGCCGACTTTGTCACTGTGCAAACGCTCCATTAATAGTATTGTTCTCCTGTTGGCTGCTGACAAGAAAATCACTCGCAGTTTTCAAGTGATCAAACTGTAAAGGGGCCTCTGAAATGAGGAGATCGTAGCCCTCGCATCACGGTCATGAAAGCTATTGGGAGGTGAAAATTGCCAAACCTTTAAGCTTGAAAGGAAGTCCCCAAGCCATGACCCACTGTAGGTGGGGCTGAGAGAGAAGACCCAATCGACTACCTGTCAAACTTGCTCGAGGGCAGTTTTCCCAAAAAGAAATATTGATACTGAAGCAGGATCAGCTCTCAAATGTGGCTCCCAAATGAGCTGTACTTTGAGGGAGGACCTGCCTGACTGTTGTGTTGTGACTGCTGGGGTCCTCCCTCACACACTGTGGGAAGCTCCTCAAATGGGAACACAAAAGCTAGTTGCTAACAAAATACCGTTCTGTCTTGACGGCGGTGTGTGTTTGATGGGAGGGGACCGCACCTGTGAACAAAAGATAGATCAGACCAGAGCGACCCGACGTCGCTCTCACAGAGGCTCAAAGTGCAGCTGTAGACTTTCTCTCACATGGTTGTGATCTGCTGTGTGCCCACAGGGGTCTTTGGAGTGTGTGTGTGTGTGTGTGTGGCAACTCGGGCCGTGGGTGTCGACCATCACTCAGCAGTCTCTCACAGGCTGGAGTGATAAAAGTGAGTCCAAAAGTCTGTCCTTTCTCCGTTTCCCATTGTCAAAGTGGCTGTGTGGAGGGATGGAAATCCGAACCAGCCCTCCTCCAGGTCTGTAAGTGCTCCCCTCCCGTCCTCAGCCTTATTAAAACAGCATTGCTGAATTATAACCCCCCACTATAGCAATCATGTTTTATTGGAGAGCTGCTATCATTCCGTTCGTCTGGCTCTCTCCCGACTCGGCGCGACTGGTCCAGGAGTTTTCACTTCAAACACGCGCTGATTTGCGCCGTGGAGCAGCGGAGCGTGCCGACATTACTGTCTTGAATGTCAATACACGCCGTAAAGACGGAATACAAACCAGTCTGCTGCTCCTTTGATCTCCGCTGCCACGAGGAATCGTGGAGCTGTAATTACAGAGTGCCAGGACTGATGCTGGGACAAGTTCACTCAGGCATCAAGAGCCAATAAGTTGATGATGGATTTCTGGATGTCTATCAACAGCAACTCTTTCCAAGAGTCAAGCCCTTTGAAGTTCTTCTTCAGAGGTTTATTGTAGCCCAGAGTCAACGTCGCGACCATTTTCGTGCTACGGTTACAACTATTTTCTTTCCCCACCTCCAACGGGTGGATCATCTTTAATCTACTGTCACAACTTGGAAGCTTCCCTGTCCTCACATGCAGATTGTTCTCTTCTGTTTGTCTACTTTAGGTCAGTGGGCCTCTGTCTGTACTGTGCCATTTCCAGTAAGTATCAGTCCAGTTTGTGGACAACTCACCAATGTGCTTTAAACAACCCCAACCCAACTCAGAATTCTGCCTCTTCTCAGGTCATTTCCCAGCAGGGATTTCCAAGTCAGCCGTCTTAACCTACCCCAGCTGCCCCTGAGTCACACTCCTTTTACCACATCCTTTGATCCACAGTGGTTTCCTTCTGCTCCTTTCCTAAGGCACCTCCATCTCCCCATTCTTCAGTCAACATGGCCTCTTTCAATTCTCTCGATTCCCCTCCTTACGTTTGCCAGTGGTGGAAAGCTGAGCGGTGCTGCGCAGCTCTGCTATCGCAAACTGACTGCACCCCTTTGGAACCTTGTCCGAGGCCCAAACGGCAGCTAATGGCAGGGTTAGTGTCCAACAGGGCAGCCAGAAATTTCACTTACCGAATGACTGACAGAGGTAGGACTCATCATGCTTGGCCCTTTGGGGCCAAGGATGCTGAGCACCTGTTGATCTTATCTTTCATCCTTCAACATAACGTGGCGGTGTCAAGTGTTAAGGATGAATTTGTCCCGATAACTGCCTCCCAAAATGGAATGTTCAATATTTATGATGAAAAAGGTGGGGGCAGTCAGTGAAACTGTGTGGTGGAATGGAACGTAGCCCATCAAGAAGCGACCTGCCAGAGAAAGAAGGAAGCAAAGGGAGGAGTTTATTTGCTATCCTTTACTTTCATCCTCAGAGCTGCGTTTGTGTTCTTCTGGGATTTTCCCGTCATGGTCCTTTCATGTTGTGTTTTCTGGGTGTTACCTCATTTTATCACGTGCAATCCTGCAAGATTTCTGGTTTGATGGACAGAATTATCGGGGCGCACCACAGACATAACTATAAACACCAGAGGGATTTCCACCCTAAGGTTTAGCAGAAGTGAGTCTTACCCTTCGTGCCTGGTCAGCCTTGTCTGGTCTCATATGAGAATAAGAAGGAGCCAAGTCTAATGGACTTACTCTCTACAGCATTACCGTCACTCATTGTCCATAAGTCAGTGAAGCCCGTCCATGGACATGGAATAAGACTTGAGCTGCTGCCTCTTCTCTAGCAGCACTTGGAGTTGGTGATAATCTTTTTAACAGTCCCGAAAAAGGAAAAAGACTGAAGTTACACCAAAAAAAAAACAGATTTCTACCAGTATTTCCAACACATTTCGCAATATGGGTTTTCCTTATTTTGGGAAAACCTGATACCAGTACTAAAAATTCCTTGAAAATTACACTGGTATTGGGCCAATACCAAGAAATACCCAACTGCGTCTCTCAGGTGAAGAACAACAACCCCTCCCTGCGACCGTCAAGGGAAACCATGACCTTTAAACTGAGCGTCATGGCAGGTTCAGAGAATTTATGCTGCTGTCAATGTGAAGGAAGATCAAGCAATGAAAGGTGAGTGTGGTGCTCTTTTGTGGGCTCTTTCTTTGTGCCCTCAGAATCAAACCCCCACTGGACATTAGTAGTCAGAGCCACACTATCATCCCTGATACTGAGCCGTGTCAAAGATCCGGTGCCATCTTTAGGCAATAATGTTACACAGCGACCCTGGAAATATGGAAAATCTGACATGCCCCAGAAAGGCAGACCAATTTTACATGATTTGGAAATGACTGACGTTATTAATCAAGACTCCTCTCATCTATACACCAAAGACGAGTGACTCATCCGCGACTCAGCTGAGTAAAGCTGTGTAAATGGAAGCATGTGTCTGTATCGAGTGGATGTGGAGGCAAAATTAGCTTTGTATATACATGTCATTTTTGTAATTATAGATGTCTGAGCATGAGGTTTGAGCAGAAACACACACCGGGCCAGGACCTCCGTGAGTAATGCCTTCATCGCTACGTGAGCTGAGGATGCTTATCAACATGAGGGACTCCAGACAGAAGATGATGTCAAGGCAGGCAAGCGACATCCAGAGGCAAAGCATCCACCTTGTATTAAATGTCAGCGGCATTGTTATTGTTTTAGGGTGTATTTTTACTGTTCCTTCAACTTTCTGCCTGTCATGACTATCTCAACAGGTCTGGTGAGATCCTCTTGTGATGCAAAAACTTCAGCAGTTCAAAAGCATGTTCCAGATGTGCTCGCGGCCAGCTTTCACTGGGGCAAGTTGGCTTCTTTGCACATTTGACAATACATTTGGCTATATGAAGCAATGTGGTTGCCCTGAATTTGGCCCCCGGGTCTTGCGTTTGACACATTTAGTGCATGTAATATATTGTCTAATGGAATTTTCTTCTACAGCGCCCCAAATCCATAGCAATGTCCCGCCATTATAATTCCCATAGTGCAACGCAACAGTAAATATTTGGTCAACAGCTAACAACATAATGTTTTAAATTTAAATCTGATCTGATCTGATTCCATGAACTGCACAAAACACTGCTCATGACACAAAATCAGATTTAGGTTGATCATCGTGGACGCGCTATTCCACCCTCTTTTCCTCTCCTCCACTGAGACTTGTAAAAGCTGGGTCCTCACGCATGGACTCACACATTGAGCAGGAATTCGGCTACAGGGACGATGTGGGTCATATTTATTCTTGGCAGGGAGGTAAAGAGGAAGACCTCTGGGGGACATTTTAGTCTGAAAAAAAGACCTCAGAGCAAGACTCCAATAGCAGGACCAGATGTTTTACTTCGACCCAACTTGGGCTCTGGATTGCCTCTCTGAAATTAGCATGTAGAAAATATACATTCTGATCACATCGAGGATGTCTTGGGCAATTGCTTCAATACACAGTGGAGCAGAGATATGCGTGCTAATGCTAAATCAAGAGTTTGGTGTCTTTATGGAAAACCTTCTTAACAATCACTTCCACCGACAGACGAAACACTCACAAGAAGGAGCCGTGGGATTTGTGAATGCAGAGGTCGGCAGTCGGGTCCAGTCCCATTGTCTATGCTTTAGTCAAACAAATTCTTTTGGACTGGAGGCCGATAACAGAATCGGCCAAACAATGCACGCTTTGCAGAACACTTCCTGCTTGGGTTCAAAAATGGCTCCCGTGTGTTTGTTTTTATCCACAGAGATGCTTGATAAGACCGCAGTCGAACATGCTGCATAGGATCATATTAGGTCAGATGCTAACTCACCGGTCGTAAAAGGTTTTAAAAGTTTAGCTTTTTGACTTCAGTCAGTTTTCCTCCTCTGCGCTCGCAGCACATAACTCAGGCTGTAAAGCTGGCTGATGTATTCTTTTCATGTACAGAGGAAGCGCAATATCCTGTTCCACACTGGCTCTAATGCTAACCCACCGGCCCCTCAGGGGCCCCAGTGCTGCTGAAACTACACCACAGGCTTTCTAAGGCTGTGATATATGAGGTGTGCTTGTTACCGTGTCAGTAAAGGCTGCAGCTAATAGGCTCCCCGGTACCATACGAGGATACATTTACTGGCTCTGTACCCCGTGGCAGAACCTGCTTTCCCTGGACCAGCCGCTTACTTAAAAGCAGAGCAGACCAGTTGATCCTGTCACGAGGGGGTCAAGGTCGCGGAGGGCCAACTTCTGAGGGCTTACAGTTTACTATGTCTATATAAATGGAAACCTCAGGAAGAGTAACTCCAGAAACTGGTGAACTGAACATGGAGCTCGTGCTGATAGTGTGCCCTACTATGATGGTACAAAGTGGCTTTAATTTGAGGGACCACCAAGTACAGTGGTGCTTCGGTATTCGAACATCTCGGAATTCGAACGTCTCGGAATTCGAACCAAAATTTCTAGAATTTTTTACTTCGGATTTCGAACAAAAATCCAGCACTTGAACGCACCTGGAAAAAGCCGGAAAAAACATAACGTGCGCGAACCGAACAGCTGACCTATGACACGCTTTGTTATTGTGTATAACGCAGCCTCTGTATGCAGACATGTCCCGTATTGAGGTGTAAAACCTTTCCTGTCTCCACACTGGACCGTGGTAGAGTGTCACAGGGGAGGTGCTCGCTCTCCACACCTCTGAGGCTGGAGCTCACTCCAGGGTTTGATGTCCTGTTGTGGGCTGGAGCTGGGACAGGGATGAGGCGAGTCTGGGACAGAGCGTTACTTGGTTTATGACTTTGTCACAGCCAAACTGCACAGAAGCGCACATTCAGAGCTGGACACGCACCGGGCACCTCTTCACTTCTGGAGAGACGTCACTCACTCGGCAACCCCTCCCACATGCAGCGGCCACACACATAGAGGAACAGCGCACCTGCAGCACACACTCTACATTCACTCCTACAAAAGCCTCTTCTAAGGTTTGGAACGCATTTTTTCTTTTTCCATTCATTGTAATGGGAAAAATCGATTCGGATTTCGAACAATTCGCTTCTCGAACGAACATCTTATATTGTCCTTGCACTTCTTAATAAGAGAAAAAGTGTCTGGGATGGAACGCTTTCCAGGGTGTCCTCTTGCACCAAGTAGCTGGGATTGAAAGATGGGATGTAAATATGTAGCATTTTTAATAAATCACATCATTTCAGACAAAAGCTTCAAATATAAACTAGACTCCATGTCGTCATGGAAGGAAATTGCTCTGTAAGCAAGAAAAATATAAAATGTAAAATATGCCAAATGCAAAAGTGGAAACATTTATTTTGACTGTTCTTTTCCCCGCTTTTGAAAGTGCGCGGCACCTGTGTGCGAGGACGCTCACCTGCTCGGGTCCGGCAGTGGGCGGTCCACCTGTGAGTCCAGCCGTCAGCAGCAGGCGACCACGCCCACCACCTCCGTCACTCCGGAGAGGAAGCACCGCTGCGGCGCGCTGGTTGCTCCGCAGCAGACGCCGTCTGGAGGAATGCGAAGCGGCTGGGATTACCAGAGCAACAGTCTTTAAACAAAGCGGGGGCAGCCCGAGACAGATTTAACATGACTTTAAGCTTTTAAAACCAAGGGGAAGAAACGCAAAATCGCAACATGTCCCACCAGCAGCGACTCCTCGTCCAGCTCTCCGCCGCCTCCCTCGCTATCGTCTTCGGCCCGGACGAGGAGAGTCCCCCCGCCGGCGGAGTCCAACTCGCCACCGGGCAGGAGATATTCGCCGACTTCAAGGCTCAAAACTCGCGCAGCTTTTGGAATAAACGACTGGTCAAGGCTGTTTCCGAGGTGCACTTCCAGGGATGGATGGAGAACTTGGTGCTTTTTATTCAAGGGAACGCGAACCAGCTGGAGGTGCTGAGGGAAGCGTGGATGCGGCGAGCGCTGCGGTCTCCCCGGGGACTTGTCATCAAGGCTGTGGGTGAGTTCTGGATATCAGGTTCAACCCAATGTCTCATGGATAACTCGTCATTGTCGTGGCGTTTTTAACCCTTTGAGACAAGTGTCATTGCTGTAAAAGTTCGACCAAAGAAACAGCCGAGATTCATTCAAAAAGAAGGAGAAGAAAACCAGAAAATGTTTTGACTTTTAACTCTATCAGCCGAGTTTAACTTGTAAACTGTTAAAAAATAAATAAATAAGTTATATATATATATATATATATATATACACACACACATATATATACACACATATATATACATATATTATATATATTATAAAACAAGAAAAAACAAGATATGTTTTGACTTTTAACTCTATCAGCCGAGTTTAACTTGTAAACTGTTTAAAAATAAATAAATAAGTTCAATATATATATAATATATGTATATATATATGTATATATATATATATATATATATATATATATATATATATATATATATGTATATATATATATATATATATATATATATATATATATATATATATATATATATGTGTGTGTGTGTGTGTGTGTGTGTGTGTGTGTGTGTGTGTAATATATATATATGTTTAGCTGTTTCTCGGGTTGAACTCTCTCTCTCTCTCTCTCTCTCTATATATATATATATATATATATATATATAATACAAAAACATAAAAGTAGGTAGATGGTGAAAAATAAGTCTATGCAAAATGTTCTGTGCAAAAAAAGACATGAACTGCTTGAGATTGTGGTTGATTGGTTTAAAAATAAATCAATAGGAAGCCTGTGACAATCACTGTGTGTGATCCAGCTGTTATCTGAGCTCCACAGCACAGTCTGCTGTGCCACTCTTCTCCCAGCGTTGTTTACTGCAGCTGGATAATGTGTTATTACTGCTCATTGTTCTATGCTCTGGCACCTTTCTCTTAAAACCTCGCACGGCAAGCATCCTGCTATAGGATGATCTCATGGACTGTTCATGCCAGACTGCACCAGCTGCTGCAGAAAATGACAACTGTGTGTTTCAAACCTAATAATGGTTTTCTGTGGAGGAACGATGAGTGGTTATCGCAATGTTGCTGACTCCACTGTGAATGTGTCGACTCCTCCGCTGCATCTTTGGCTACATGAATAAGCACACTGTGCATTTTTACACATTTATTGAAAGAATGTTTCAATGTTGAATGTTGAATGTTGAAAGAATGTGAACAACAAACTGGGAATAGGTTGAAGAGAGACCAAGAGTGATCAACAGATCATCACGTGTCAAAAGAACGCACCATTGTCAGGGTTCCCCCCGGCGCTTTAGCAGCATTAGGAGCGCCGGTCTAATCCCGCCTCATGGGATCTAAGCTCACAAAAAATATGAGTCAAGGGAGAGATAAGTTATTTTCTGATCCAGCCAGTCAGTGAAGTTGAAAGAGACACTCTAATGCTGTGATTTTTAGTTGGGAACTACCATACTGGTCGCAGGCTCTCACTCGATAGTTGGTCGAGTGAGAGCCAGCATGCGGGAGAAGCCACTGTTTACTCTCTTCTAGCTTTGATAGTTTAGTGCCTTTAGCATCTGCCTTAGCGGCGGAGCAGTTGGATTCTATTGTGATGTCATACGTGCAACGTTTTATTAGTAGTCCAAATAATTTTCACTAGCAAATAAATTATAAATTACATGAGAAACCACACACTCTCTGTGATCCAGGGCATGAGGCATAGTGGACCAGAGAATAACTTTAATTTTCTCATAGACTTCTATTCATTTTTTTCTGATCTTAGGTCCCATGGACCGACTGGAAGGAGCGGAGACTTAGGCGCTGTAGGGACCTCCGTACGCAGGGATTTTTCAGATTTTTTTTTGTCAAAATGTCGTGACATATTACTCCCAAGTCAGTGCACTGTCACCGCTAGTTGTGTAGGAATCCCCTTAAGGTAGTCCTTAAGGATGACCGTGAAAGATGTACGACAAAATCTGACACATCGCTATCCCCAACCCCGATCGGAGACACAACTTCTTTTTACTGCTTCAGACGTCCATTCAAAATCAGTGCTAACTTCGGAGTTCGGATGGGCCAATTGCGACGACATGGCAATGCTAATGCCAGCGCAGATCTATAGGCCCACTGTTGTATTGGTGCACCTCACCACATGCCTGGCCTGTATGTGGCATCCAAAATAATGGAGAAGACGGTTAAATCTTCCACGTTGTGTACAACCTCAGCGCAACATGAGCCAAATGAAAACTACAACAGAGATGTTATTGTGGCTCGACCTTGAGTTTGAGCATTTGCACTTGGCTACAAGGCAACAAAGACCTTACGCAATATTGACTGGGAATCCAGTCAGTCCAAGTAGCTGTTTGGTGATACAGACATGGAAATGTAGTTTTCTAAGGTTCTCTGTTTTCTTTTGGGGCCCTGTTTGGAAAACAATGCCAAGATATAGTGCTTAAGCTGCCTTCCACCTTGAAGCCTAAAGAAAATATGAAGGAAACATGGAGACATCTGTGTTGAATTGTGGCATGCAGTGGTTGTTTACAGTCACAATACTGTTTGCATTTTATATGGTAGACTTTAGTGCCATGTGTCAGTGATATGACCTACAATGTTTTTGCTTCCTGCTGATGCAGCGCTGCTTGCGAGGCTACGGTTTTTAGCTAAACGAGGCTGTCTTTTTCACAGACAGCCTCCTGTCTCGGATGGATTGTCGCATTATTGTCTGTGTGCCCACTGGCAGACCCCACCGTTGTCTACCTGCTGACTTAATATCTGCTCATCTGCTGCGCCAGGTTGTGCAAAGTACAAACAATTAAAGGGAGGAATGTGGAGGGGAGCCAGAGACCACACAGTGGGAGACCCAGGAGGGCGTGCAGAGACACGGAGGGGGGGAGGACGACACCCCACTGTCAGGCAGCCTCCAGTCTTACCTCCACATCTGATGGTTAACGCTGGCGCAAATCTTTTACTCTGTCTAAGGACATTTTGCAAGTTCAGTTTTGACAAATGTCGGAGAAAACTTCATTTTGGGTGTGTGTCTGACTGTTTTCTTAGAATTGTTTGTAAAGCAGTCCTTCTCAAATAGTGGGACGGTCCAACGGGAGGCGCGTGTGACCTCGGAACATACTGTTTTGCCGTACTAGAATAAAGTGTAATTGCACATCCACTCATGATTTTTGTTTTTGAATTCCAACCAATTGATGCACAAGTCTTTTCAGTTACAGACAAAAACAATGTTAATAAAGTTATTCTTTATTGTAAGTTGATCTATGTTACCTTTTTTCATTTCCTTACTGTTGACAAGGGTACAATGTTATTCAGAGGTGAACTTATGATAATTTTATAGACAAATGATGCTACTTCCGGAGGCGGCGGAGTGTTGGGGGACGCAACATTTACTTCTTCCGGGAGGTTGGGGGGGAAATAATTGAGAAGCACTGACGTAAAGTAATGTGAAATATTGAGATACTTATCGCCTTGAGAAACATGTATCTCAATATGCATCATATCATGATACGTATTGTATCGTGAGGTTGATGGAAATACCCAGCCCTATTCATGACTGACGGTGCGCCTCCCATCCTCCACCTACCTGCAGATCTGATTATCCAACTGGGTCGAATCAAAGTTTGACTCCAAGAGTCTTGAATTTCGAGGAGCTCAACGTCATCAGACCTGAAACCCAGTGAAATTCTGAGCAAAATGTTCATGACTATGTTCAAGACATTGAACATGCTGTAAGATTTAGTTGTTCCCGAGATCCCCATGGGGACATCTGTCTGATCTTCTCGCTGTTCCTCCATTGTTTGTTTTTGAAAGGGAAAGCCAGTGTTGTTCGTCATTTAAAACGCTGACTCATGTTTCCATGAGAACCTTGTGTGTCCTTGTGCCGCCCTAACAAGTCTTTTAACTTACAGCTATTTGTATGAAAATGGGCTTTGTGGGGTCTGCTGGATGTTTTACGACCTTCTGGCTCAGTAGCAGTCGACAGTCAATCACGGTGCTACGGGCTGCTTGCCGCCAGAATTCATGGCCGGCGATTTCACGGCCAGTGAGGAGCACTGCGAGTGTCCTGGATTGGGCTTGATCCTCAGGACCTTGGCAATGTCTGGATCCAGAAAGTCATCGGCCGCACTGAATTCCAAACAGCCATAGATTGTTCTCCAGGTCAGAAGAAGGTCGGGACAAATTTACAGCTAATTCATGGCATTTGCGCTGAGCTCTTCGCTGCGTAATTGAAAGAGCATGACGAGACGGCGAAGCACGTGCGTCACGCTGCTGCCTCGTTCGTCATGTCTGCGTGAAGTTGGATTCTTCCGCGGCCTAACCACTTCCTCCACGGCAGAGACAGCAGGGTGGAGGCATCGTGATGAGTTTACTGGTGAGCTAGGACGATGATCCCAGTGGGAGTGGGCCTCTCTGGAACTGAGGATGACCTCTGTCTTAAACTCACGAATAACTGCAGGTTGTTTTTCATTCATACAGCTGGACTCTCAATGGATCTCTTCGACTTTACAGAGTGTGTTTGTATTCTCACACAAGCCTCCGGGATTGTGACTCGGGATGGTATCAGGTCCGATCCAGGACAAAATGTTTGAATCGGTATCAGATGATGATCAGTGACCAACGTGGTGTATAGCCAAGTATTTTGTTTTATTTAGTTTTTGTCATGTTGCACTTTATTTATGCAGTAAAAGCTCTACGTTTTCTAAAGCCAAAGCCGTTCTGGGTTGTGTGTTGTTTGGTGTCAGTATTCAGGCCCACTAATGCTCCCTTAGGTACCAAAATGTACCTGTCCTTTTCATACTACTGTTGCTGATCACATGCTTCAGTGCGTTCTTTATATTGTCGTTGCTGTTCACCAATATATCCACCAAGGGGCGCAGCCCAGAGCAAATCGTTTATGAGAACACCAAACTCCAAAACCAACACGGCGACTGTGGAAGAAGTATTGATAATGTAGCTTTTCGCCTCCCTAACAGGAGGACGGAGAATTTCCAACACTGTTATGTCTTCTTCGCGTCTCATTAGATTAGATCGGGTGGCAACAGAAACACTGCCCCCCAGAGTTTCTGGTACTGCTCTCTTCCGTCCATCAGCTTTGTGGAAATGTGCAGAAATACAGACGAAATGAAGGCAGAGCACATACAGAAGGCTCTGGAAAAAATGGTATCAAACCATCCCTAATAGTGACAAATATATTTACCACACAAAAACAGTCTGTTTAGGAGATACACTGGCCCAGTGTGGCCCACAGTGTGACCCAGTCTGCTGTCATGAAGTTAGGTGTGAACCCACTTTTGACTCATGAAAAGCTCCACATAAAGGTCAGTTGTTCTTTGTAAAAAATATTTTCATATTCCCGACACTTGAGTCAGAGGAATGGATCCACTGTCATCTGCCCACGTACTGTAGGTATCGATGCCTCATTTTAATCCTGTCTCGCTGTTTATGTCGGCGAGTTCCAACCTTGTCTGCCCCTATAAGAAGAACCTCTCACCAGGCAGGCGTCCGCTCTAACAGGGTGGAAACCAGAAGCTCCATAATGAGTCTTCGCTCCCTCTGCATTATTCAGTCTCCGCATTGTTTCCCAAGCAGGCGGACGGTGATCCCCGGCTGAAACATTTATATATGGATTCCGGAGGTGGTGTAATGAGGAGTCCGGTGTCGCGCCACCAATTTACTCCCCACTTTGAACATGAACGTGAAGAGCCTCTGGCTCAAATAAACACCCCGCAGGTGTTGTTTGATTTGTAAAACCCACGTTTGATTCTGAAAAGCTGACTCAATTACCAGTCATGGACCATACATTCCTAAAATGCTTCATTTACTCTTGAGATCATTTCCTGAGCCGCTCACAGCCAGGTTTCTGTCCCTGCGCTCCTCACTTGAAAGTGTTTCACACACAAAATGTCCCCTTTCATGCGGGTATTTTGTCAAGGTCTCAAAGCCTTCCACTAATGGTCATAACTCTTCCAGATGTTGGCTTATTAACCATGACACCCCTCCACTCCCCCGCCAGTGGGCCTCACAGCCTTTAAATGGCCCTCCCTGTCTTGACTAAGCAGCACAGGTCAGAGGTGAAAGCCTTCCTGCTAACAAGGCAACTGAGGTCAGTTTGCTTCTGAAGGCAAACAAATATCCAGCTCCAGGTGTTTCTTTTACAGCCCCATCTGCATTTCAGGATGAGAAATCACCACTGGAACAAAGTGACGGTGTGGGATTGTGTTTACGCTGTGACTTGATGTGATCGGTTCTCCTGACTGTGGTTTGCCTTACGGATGTCATCTTAAAGTTTGACTTTCAGCCTTTACAATCTGAGAAGAAGGGGAGTTGTTTTATGCACTTTGATGGAGCATGATGTCATATCCATATACTGTAGTCTGTGTTTCAGAGAGTGCAGACCTCCACCCAGACAGTCATTGCTAATGTTGTATATTTATTATATCGATGTGGATGCCAGCCTTTGGTATTTGAGTTGTCATTAAGGTTAGGGTTAGCTAAATGATGATGACAATGAGCACACATGAGCAGCAGGTGGCAGTAGCCTTCCATAACTCGCTTGCACAACATCCTTCAAAAGAGTTTCGGATCCAGATGGTGATATGGGAGAGTGGGATGCGACAGGCTATGGTCGCAACTTCAGCGCCCTTTGGATGCTGCTTGGTGCAGACTCTGAATTCTGGTGACAAGTCGAGCCGCAGTAACCAATGTGAGCCCAGGTTTTTTTAGTGATGAATAGAGGGAGGAGGAAAAAACAGGACGCTGAAATGGAACAAAAGCTGACTGTAGTTGCTGGAATTGACAAGCTTGCTTTTAATATACTTCCACAGTCTTCACACTTAAAGGGCTGCAAATCTATAGCTGTGCCGCCATGTTGACTTTCCGCATTGTTGCAGATTGATCTACTTTGTAACACTTTCTGGAGGCGTGGGATCATATTTTGGTCGCTTGTTACATGAGTGTGTTGCCAAATCACTTAGGTGTCAGTGTATCTGAAGACATTGTGGGTTTGAGCAAAAGGACTGTTAGCAGCTGAAGAACAAGCTCAAGTACTAGTTCCTCTCTCACGTTACTTCACCATCGTCGACCGGAGAGTTTCACCGACTATCCAGTGCTAACATGGGGAAAGTGCAGCACTCATGAGGTCTGACTGACAGGTCTCTCTTTCTAAAAATGTCTTCTTTTTATGAGTAATGAATTCTGGTCCATCACAAAAAATTAATGGAAGGAATTGAAAAAAATGCACAAAACAACTGCTTAACGTTGCGAATCTTCAGTCCACCAGCAAAATGATCTCTTTTTAAAGATGAAATCTCACATGATCAAACGTACTGAAACAAAGTGTAAACATAGAAACATCATCATGACTGAAGTCGGTTGCGAGCAGAACTCAAGTTTGTTTAAACCGCGGAACTTGTATAACATGAAATCATGAATGATCAACAACATATTCTAAGTAAGTAGTATCATGGTGGTTCTAAAATGTACATTTCTAAACTATCCTTCTGCTCTGTCTGTCTGAATTGACAGCCCCTCATATTCGTCTATGCTTTCTCCCTCAGGAAGTTGCATTGCCCCCCTTGAGCTAGTGAATGTCCAAACACAAACCCAGTGCACAGCTAGAACCGTTTTTGTCTGGAAATTGAGTGTGCAAGAGCAGCGGTCAAATGATGACCGAATGACCTTGAGCAGAGGAAACTACAGCTATAACTATAACACTTTGGTAATGTGCTGGTTAAAGGAATCGGCATCATGCAACTTCAGATTGAATGTGTAACTTGGCTCTCTGTCCGTCATTTGTTCCACACATCCTTCCCCGTCGCGACAGGAAGCTGGTTCCCGGTGCGAATCATGTGTGGCGGCCTCCTTCTGGACCTAAACATGGGCTGAGGTCGCAGTGGAGCGATGCCAACACTAACAGCCAAAGACTTCCCTCCCTCTGTGTGGAGGCCCGCTTAGGTGCCCCCCGGAGATTTCTCCTCATTGGCCGGACAAATGAGCTGGCAGGGATGTGGAGCTTTAATGCTACCTTCCATCACTCTTTGGGGATGTTTTTATAAGCCTTTATGGACTTTATAACCACACCAGCTCCCTGATATTAGCTGGGACGCAGTGCTCTTGAAAGTCATTTGATGATTCATATTCATGGTCCTGTACTATAAACCCATCAAGGTCAGCCAACTTGTACTAGTAGACTTTTATGAGGAGCCATGAATCTTTATTTTATGTGTGTTTTAAATGATTGAGTGCGGTTGTCACAGGATTGTGCGGTGATTTATTAATTGGGCACTGAAAGATGCTTCAAACAGCATCACATGGTCAGTTTTTACGACAAACATCTCTCACTTTTAATGTATTGATGCATCAGTGAGCACCTAAAAAGGCACTCTTTGTAGGTCTTCGCAGTGACCCGTCCATCTAAGACCTTCCTCCAGCTATCAACTGAGACATATCGCTTTGAAACCTTGGTCTGCCCCTGGGCTTCCTCCCACTTGCATGGCACTCCTCACTAGCAAGGTGTCAAGAAGGTTTCCTTGAGCTAGCTCGACTAACTTTATGAACAGTGGTTCTACTCTGTGACTGTCCCTCAGTTAAGAAACTGTCCAGCGGTGGAAACAACCCCTGTGAGTGAGAATGTTCAGCTCTGATCTTCATTCATCAATGCACCATTGTGTCTCGACCTCATGACACTGGTCTACTTCTTTATAACCCCCATATATCAATTGTCACTAGAGTAGGTTGTAGGGGTGAAACAAAATAGAAGCCTCTCTAAACAATATGCCATACAAGGACCATGATACAAGTGTTTGGCTTAGGGTGTCAGTGGTAACGGCAAAAATAGAAGGTTTTGCTGAGAGAAATTTGGCAGACAAAAAAAAAAAAATATGTATATTTCCTCTTTTTTTTTTTACAGCAAAATTTCATGCTGTAAAATGTTGTTACTCCTTAGTACATTGTGCTTTCACGCTTTATGTGTATGCGACTGGTGCCTTTCCCTCTTGGTGATTCAGTTATATTTCTTGATATGTTGCATTGCAACGGTGTAAATAAAAAAAATTACAATAACAGACTTCCTTAATTTAGTTAATAAAGAAGTTATAAATGCAGTTTTGGCCCAAAAAACATACTCTTGTTTGTGTTTACTCAAATATCTTTTGGCGTGAGCAGACCTGGATGTTGTGTGGACAAAGGGTCATAACCGAAATTATCCAAAAAAAACTTTTCTCGTCCGATTGGCTGTGTGTCCGCTGCCTCTTGCCCAAAGTAGCCGGGACAGGATCCAGAACCCCCCACCCCCCAGACTACTTCCATCCAAAGAGCAGAGTATGGCATTGCATGTGGAATTTAAAAGTGATTACTTTAACATACTTTGGGTTGCAGACTTGGCCAAGAATAGTATCTTTTGTGCTCAGATGGTGAAAACAGCCAACATCTTTTGGAGGCCAACATCTGTGTTAACCTGCTGTGGAGGGACGGATGTTTTTTGGATTAGCTCACGCCACTTTGAGAGGCTTAGTCGCAGGCTATAGGCCTTTCTTTGATGGTATAGGTTCTCAAAGAGAGACGCATATAAGGTACCTCATCTGCTGATATGTCTTAGTTTGGAGTCCAAAGGTTGCTGCCTCAGAAGGTTTCTGGGCAAAAGGCAAACCTCCAGTCAGTCGAGGCCTGAGTTTTTAATTCGCTTGTTAGTTGTCCGGCTTTCTGGTGGAGAGGTAAACGCCTAAGAATGAGTTGAAACATGAGCTACTGTGTCAGAGGTGCAGCTTTAAAATGCTAAACAGCGATGAACTGGTTTGGCTTTAGCAGCCACCATCACTCCTTAACAACCTGCCTCTGGACCAGCAGTTGAGCCTCTTTTACTCCTGCGACTGGATCTTCAGTGTTGTTCTCTGCTCCATACACTGTTGATTTGTTCATAATTCTATTCATCATTTCTCTGTTGTCAGCTGGGGTGAATACGTTGGTGGTTCAAGAATCAGAATCAGAAAAACTGTATTAATCCCAAGGGAAATTATGTTCGTAACATGCTCTGTACACAACATATCACAATAAAATGAAAAAAGAAATAATATTATTTAGAGCAAAAAGCTATACAAAAGAGCTTAGAAACAGGACCTGATGGGGGGAAGCATCCTTCTCTTCATAACCATCTCCACCACATCACCAGCTTTGCGGATGAGTCTGTCACCGTTAATCTGCTGCCCCAGCAAACCACAGTGAACAGAACTGCACTGGACACCACCGACTCATAAAACATCCTCAGCATTGTCCTGCAGACGTTGAAGGACCTGAGCCTCCTCAAGAAGTAGAGACGACTCTGACCTTTTTTGTAAAGGGCCTACGTGTTCCGAGCCCAGTCCAGTTTATTGTCTATGTGGACCCCAAGTTATTTATAGTCCTCGACCATATCCACATTGATCCCCCAGATGGAAACGGGGGGACCACCTGGACTTTGCCACATTGGGCTGCAGATGGTTCAGCTCTCACCAAGCAACAAAGTCCTCCACCACAGCCCTATACTCAGTCTCCTCACCCTTACTGATACATCCAACTATGGCAGAACTTCTGAAGGTGACAAGTCTCAGACCAATAGTTGAAGTCTGTAGTGTAAATAGTGAAGAGGAATGGAGAGAGAACAGTCCCCTGTGGTGCCCCGGTATTGCTAAATACTGTGTCCGACACAGGCGCACGTACCGTGGTCTACCCATCAGGTAGTCCATAATCCATATGGAGGCCAAAATGTGAACTGACTAATATGTATTAAGTATAACTGGTATTCCCTTCACAAGAGGTGACTTCAAGCAGAATAATAGTCTCCCTTTCAGTTCCTGGAGGATAAAACTGAGCATACTTTCTCCTTCTGTTGAGCAGTAGAGCTTCACCCCGGTCAGCTGCATTGGTCCGGTTTTAAACATGCACTGGTCTGCTTTAAATTGGTATCGGATTTGGTTTTGAGACCGATATTTTGTCGGGACTGATTTGTCCTCCAGGCTTTGGCTTTGACACATGCCTTGCACTGGAGGTTAGCCTCAGTCAGAGACGCTTTTCTGTGAATTATTAACCCCCAAGTCTGGCGTAATATCCAATTAAATATTCGTCCAGCTTCTTAAAAGGGAAACAAATGACATTTTACAGCTGAGGAATCAATAATGTCGTTTAAGGTTCTGCTCCCATGTGTTCCTCCTTTATTTATTTAGCGCTCATCCCAAAAAGGCTGAGTGTTTGGCTGTCATTGGCAGTGACAAACACTGCTACAGTATTCAGTGTGTGTGTCTCTGTTTCACTGCCGCGCAGGTTGTAAAGCCTCGAGGACGTGGTGTCTGTCGGGCTGGTTGTTGAGACGTTCAGGTCCCGATTGCTCCTTTCTCTCGCTTTATTGGGCCATTAGGCTGCAACGCCCACCTCTGTGTGGAGCACAGGAGTGAAGGAGACGCTCTAGTGAGATTCACACACGCACACACACACACACAGCGGCAGGCATCACAGAGCGATGATGTCTTTGTATTTTGCCATTTGGAAGTGAAGAGAAAGAAGCAAACATTTGGTGGGACGTGCGGTTAAATGGGACAAGTCAAGTGCGATGACACTTGATCGATATTCCATTTAATAATTGATATTTAACTCCATACATGTCTAATATGAGTTAACTAATATGAAGGATAAACCTTATGTATTTTTAAATGAAATCTAAATTAATGGTAGAGTTGAGTTCATTGTTCTTTATTCTCCTCAGTTAAATCACATCAAGTTTTGTGCAACACAACAATACTGAACAACACAGTGTAGCAAACATTGCAACTTTTACAGCAAATAAATATCAACCACTAAAAAGGCAAAGTGCTGAATTCAATATATTATGTACAATGATCAAAACCAGATCAATGTAAACTTCAGTTGTGAAATGGCGGAATGTTGCCTTAAAACCAGACAGACTGCTCCTCTTTTCATCCACTACATGCCCAGGGAAGGAGTATCGAGGGTCCAGGTGCGCTGTTAGCTGTGGTTACTTTTCGCTCCATGAGCCTCTTGTCAGGGCTCGAATTCAGTGCCGAGATTTGAGGCCAAGTGTCTTGTTTTAATGCTGAGTCTGAGTCCGTCATGCACATGTTGCAATGCACACTGCAATTGGGTTATTCATTACCATAAAGTGGAAATATTGTGAGTCAGTTGAACATAATCTGTTAGTTATAATTAAATATTATTCAATAGTTCTGTGACAAAAGGTAACATGGTATTAGGTTGATGCATGAGTTAATAAATTGAAATCAATAAATGGAAAATTAAACTGAAAGTAAAAATGAAATGAAGTTGTAATGCATTTAAAGATGAAGAAAGTTTAATCGTGAAAAGTCAATATGAACCCTCCTGACAAGTTACAGTGTCGTTTGGCCCAAAACTCAAGAGACTTGTTTAATTGTATGACAAAGTCATCGCCCCATGGTTGTGTGTCGTCATCTCTTGTCGCCAGGAGAAGCTGTCCCTCCATTGAAGTATACAGCAGTAGAAGAATGAATGCCAATACTTTTCTTTCACAAACATGAACTAGTGACTTTGGTTGCAAATGTCTGGACTAGATTATCACATCAGATCCTTCTCGTCCCACTCCATGAATGGCTGTTTGAAGATTATGATCTTTTTTGGAAATCCTGCAAACTCGCAGGATCGGGATGCCCGCCCAAGCTGGGCGGGAGCGAGGAGGGTGGAGTTAGGGCCGATCTCAAGTTCATCATGAATGTGAGCAGTGTGTCTTTAATGAGGGGAGAGGAGATTAGCCTGTTTGCTCGGTGGAGCCTGAGGAGATTAGAGGATAGCAGCAGGAGATAAGAGGGTGTGTGTGTGTGTCTGCGATTCCACCGAGGAGTCAGGAGTTGCGTGTGGATGCCTTGATGTTTCTGACAGATTTTATCTGATAGCTTAGGTTAAAGGTCAAGGCAAAGATGTCTGTGGAAGTTGTGTAATGCCCTTTATAACTGTGATCCTACACAAATCCCTGAACACCGATATTATCGGCTCCAAATCTCTTGAGGAGCTGCTGTGATTTTCATCCTTAGATCCTTCAAACAAACGTTCCTCTTGTTATTAGCTGGTGTTAGCGACGTGAGCGTGGACTGCATTAAGGTAGAGAAATGGGTTATGTTATTATGGAACACACGATAACAAGGTAAGGGTGAAGGGGTGCGTGTGAGGGTCAATATTTCATTGCAGAGGCATCTCCTCTCAACATCAAGAGAGGCAAGGTGGCTTCTAGTCAGGGGCAAGAGGAGGAGGCCCCAGCGAAGACGAGTCTCAGTTGACCTTCAGAAACCTCAGTATTACCCTCAGAGAGGAGGATCCTGGCGGAGGAGAGTCTGGGCCTTGTTTGCATTGCACTCAACATCACCCCCTGTATCGTCCAGTTCTCTCACAAGTGTCCGAGTGATGATGTCATTTACTCCAAAAAGGAATGATAGAACTTTTTTTTAATTTTTTTACAAAGTTTCTGTTCTCCCTATGTTACTACAGTATTATTGTCCAGGCATTTTCATTGTTAGTTTGGTGTAAAACATCATTATTATTTGATTTTTTTAAATGATTCTCAATGTAAAAGATAAATAATGGAACGGATTTTGAAGTGGTGAACATCTCAACAACCGACCTCTGGATAAAACATGTAAATATGGTTTGCAAGGTATTTTCTTCAGTAGTGTTGAGGGACAAAGAAATATTGTCCCTCAAAAGAAATAAATTACTCATTAAAAGAATTTAATTCACAAAGGAATAAACTCTAAACTTATAATTTTTTGTGTCTTTTTGTGTCCTTGAAATGAAATCATAAACTGAAGCGTGTGAGTTCCGTGACCACACACTGGCCTTGTAAAGTGCTGGATGAGTTCCAACAATGCAACTTCATCTCTTCCTGTACGACTCTGCCTTCTACAGGTCACAAGCTCTTTAAAGATGATTTTGATCTCACTGCTGTTTTCTTCAAACAAAGTGTCTTTTACATGTGGAAATAAATCGCACATTTACTCAGGAGCTTTTCGCAGCTTTCCTCAAAACACAGCTCCTGTTTGACTCTGGCCTCTGTTGCCTTCTGTTGCCATGACGACCAGCATATGACAAAGAGTTTAATGTCTGTGGCTCGGTCTTCGATTACACAAACACAGAAGTTTTCTCCCCCAGGACGAAAGGTGCACCTCACGCAGTGAATAAACACAAATCCTTTACCTGGAGTTTTAGGACATGTTCCCACCTTGATTTCTGTCGAAGCAGCACTCACTTTTCCTGTTCCCTTTGAATATCACATTGCATTGGTTGTTTTATCGGAAGTTGCTTTTGACCTGATTTACTTTTTGGCTTCTCAAAATTCTATTATTCCTTTTGGTATTATTGTTCTTTGTTGCTAATGACAGAGGTTGTAGGTGGTTGCCATGACAACAGACGACCACACATTCCAGTTGGAGGTTAAGAGCAACGGGAAACGAAGCCGGTCCACTCTAATTCACAGCCTGGGGAGGCGACTATTGAGATATCCGCTCTGAGGTTTAGTCAGATTAATGTCTTCTGTCCGGGATGCGCGGGGGGGGGAGGGCAGATGTGTTTCTTTACAACCCCTCGGTGTCATTGGATCAATGTCACGGAGCACCGTCTGGCAGCCCAGCACGCTCCGAGTGTTCTGTCCAGTTGAAGCATTTTCCATGCTGCGGTTGATCAGTTCAGCGAGTCAAATGGGAGTTATAAAGTTCCAACACGACGGACTTGGCATGAAGCATTTCAGACTCTTTATTGCCGGCGAACTCGGAGCTGTTTTCTGCTTGATAAAGGCCCCACAAAATCTCACGGTCAGACAGTTTGGGTTTAGTGATGGTGGTCACCTGCCTCAGGACTGAGGCCCTGAACTGTGATACATGAAAAAATGGATGCCCTCCTCCTCCTCCTCATTATGCCTGTATAATACCCTAGTTCAGTGTCATCGCAGAGTGTCTCCGCCCAGTCATTTTTTTCCAACACTAACTCATGGTTATTCACATCTCGCGAGTCGCCACACTCGCGGCATGGAGGCGCTGTGATCGATGGGATGTCTGATGCCGATGAAAGGAAGAAACCGCGGATAAGTTCCAAAGTTTAAACAGTCGTTTACAAAACTATGGGAGGAGTGTTTTGGCTAGAAGCCCGCTCCTCCCGCTCCTCAGTGCTGTGCAGCGAGCTGTGCCGGGGAGCGGTGCGAGCAGAATACTTTGACAGGGATCAAAAGTCACATGGTTCTTTTTATTTAATCCAGAGGGCAAGCTTCCATATATATTATGTTTGAATGAATCAATGATTGTGAAAGTTCAGATTCACAGCTGATGCAGCTGTTGCATGAATATATATAAAAGAAGATGAACAAAACTGTTGACGTTTAGCTTGTAGTAAGGGAAAGAATTATTATAAAAATCTATTTTTTCATGAATCAGAGTCACCTGAGTAAAACAGCTGCACAGGAGACTACTGCATCTGAAAGTGTTACTGTGGCAACGATTCTTATTTGACTCAGAAATAAGTTTTTATAAAAACATATTTTTCTACCAATAGATGTTTACAGCTTTTGACATGGTGTGTCTGGAGGGGAATGGGTTGGGGGCGTGGCTTTGGACGCCCTCTTTTAAAGCCAGAAGCCTGGTCACTGAAGAGAGAGCAGTCTCAGGTCACATGCTGCGTGGTCTCAGCACCTCCATAGACTTTCTGTGGACCAGCTCCACTGTTTATAGACAGGTTTCTTCACTGGGATTTGAACCCGCATCTATCTAGACGCCTCCTTTGTGGGCTGTGTTGTCTTCACTGTGGCAGTGTGCGAAACCAACATGTCTGTCACTCCCAAGTCAAGACCCCAACTTGCATCTGTTCAACAAGGTGCAGCCACACAACAGTTCACCATTATCATGCTGAGTAACAGGAAACTTGTACTTATCAGTAGTCGCTTGAGAATGAGTTGTTGAGCGTGATTATTGTTGCCGTTTATTAGCGCGTGTTTGCACTCTGAGTGTGTGTGTGTTCCATCAGTCACCACCATGGCCAGTTTTGATTAGTTGTTTATTTTCCCTGCCCGGGACGTGAGTGCTTCAAGTGTGGCGGCTGTAAATGTTTAGCTTACGTCAAGTGTGCGCTCCGTTGTGTTTTCGCTGAGTTGCTCTGGGGTTAGCGGCGAAATCACTCACAGTCACACACGCCACATGTTTGAGCTTTGCGCTGGATACACACGTTTATACACAAAGCTTGAAACCCAAAGTCAAATCAGGGAGCGAGGGCCAGTGGTGGTGGAGCCACAGATGCTCTGCTGCTCCGACCTGCGCACGATGGCATGAGGTGTAGCTGATTAACAAATGGCAGTTTTCCAGTCCTGTGGGCAGCCGGGGTTCATGGCCCGGGTGCTCCTCCTAAGCTGGTGCAGATGCTCATCATTCACCAGCTGTGGGATCTGCTCTGGTCCCAGGCCTTTTTTTTTTTTTAAACAAGAACAAGTCACAAAGAAGGTGTGTCATTACAGTAGGATCGATATCTCGGAAGCTAACATTGCATGGAAGCAACCATGTACTGGAAAAGTAAGCAAAACAAAACGCATTTACAGGACACAGATAAAAGTCACAGATCTGCGTTGTGAGAAAATAGTGTTGTGCCTGCCAGGATGGTACTTTGCTATATTTATTTGCCGCCCAAGATTATATTCCAAGCCACGATTGGGGCCACAATTTATTACGTTTTATTTTATTTAGGCTGAGATGGACTTGTTGCAACTGTTTTATAAAAGCGTGCATCTGTGATCTCTGGGAGATGCCTGGCAATACTGGCCTACACATTTGTTGTGTTGCGGACGCACTTGACCTACGTTTTGTGATGCTTGCACACTCTGTGCCTTGCCTAGTTTGGTGTGTCCATGTCTGGTATTTTACGGGGGCGATAATCATTTGGACCGATTCGATATTTCCCCTGATACTTGGTTAACGGTTCGATTTATACTGTGATTATTTGTCAGATTCAATTCATATTACGTTGCGGTTGTCATGACGACCAACAGTCGCATAGATGATGCTATCCCAGTATCTACAATCTTCAGCAGTGGTTAGCTGCGAATTTTTTTGTAACCAGTGTAGAACTCTGGCAAAAGAGGCTTTTATCGGGATACACCTCCCATTTGTGTCGCCTTTCTAGACAAGTGACTTAATATGTATACATTTTATGAGTGCAGTCCGCGGTGCGCTCCTGAAATGGGACTATCAACTACATGAATGCAGCAATGAGTACTTGGCTTATATTTGACAAGAGTAGGTGTTTGAAAATAAAAGCTTGTCACGAGTATTAAACTTATGTGTCGCTAGTGCTTGGCTCCTCAACTGTTTACCAGGAAACAGATATGATGACACGTCTTCCTAATGTGGGTAAAAGATGATTCTGGGCATAAATATTGATGTTTAATATTGTCACTAAAAATGAAGATATATTTGAAAATAGATTTCTAATCGAGACTGAAACCATTATTGAGCATCAGTAGACTTAGGTGGGATGCAGGCTAGAGTAAAAAAGACATGTATCGACTTGCAAAGCTAAATTATAATTTTTGGTTTGTGGAAAAAGGAAGAGGTCTGCTTCTCGTTCTCGTTCTTACATAGGTCATTTTAGCAAGACACTGGTTTAAGGCACATCTGCTTTAGATCTCTCTTTATTGGCA
The DNA here is from genome assembly GCF_027744825.2 of Synchiropus splendidus. NCBI lineage: Eukaryota > Metazoa > Chordata > Actinopteri > Syngnathiformes > Callionymidae > Synchiropus > Synchiropus splendidus. The sequence goes on along the minus strand of NC_071342.1, from coordinate 10,796,428 downwards.
TTGCGATGTTATCATCCCAACTTTCTCCTATAGGGAATCAAACTTTTGATGATGATGGTAGTCGATTTTAAGAGGAGCCGTGGGATCGCCTCGGTTTTTCCAAGTGGACCGCTGCTTTGAATCTGGACATCTCATCACGCTCGCATGTGTTTCTGACACCTCACCAGCTTCATGGATCTTGGATATCCTGCCAAAATGTATTTGGACGAGCTCAATGTGTTTTCACGGTTAGCTTTCTCTGGGTGAAAAATCTGTTCCTTCTCTTGGATGGTGTGGTGGGATGTTCTGGGAATCGCTCATGAGCCTTAATAGAAGCTTGTTTTAACAATTTCCAACCCCTTTGACTTGTGTCTAATGGGCTCCCACAGTTTGTTTATACATCGCAGGAATTCCGTCTGCCCTGAGATTCAGGCCGACTCGCGGTTCAGCTGTTGGATTCCACTTGTGGAACGTTTTTCATACGTTTTACGAGGACAATGTGTGTCCAAGGGTGTCTCCGTCTTCTTTCATGTGCCACCTTGATTGGGAAAGTGTTTGCTGTTTAGGAAGGATCTGCTGTTTAACCTGTGCAGTGCTGGGGACTGGATACCCGATCCCTCAGGCGGGGAGAGCTGTGGTCATCCGTGTGGGGGTGAATGAAATCCTGCGGTCTGTCTCACCACTTATGGAATTTCAAACGCAGCCAGGCATGGTTAATGTAACTCACATAAACAGACCACCATGGTCATGATTTAGAAAGTGTGGTCGCAGCAGGAATTTCAGATTCAGGTTCTTTTTTTTCCTGAACAAGTCCAACCCAGGTGGGTGCATATGCCATATTTACTCTGGTGTTCTGTGTATTTCAGGTGACCTGTCCCCTCTCCAGATGGCTCCTGTCCCTCAGTCCCAGTTTATTCCTCTGGCCGAAGTGTTGTGCTCGGTTATCTCGGACATGAACGCCTCTCAAATCACCGTCAACCAAGAAGCTCTTGTGAATTTCATGAGCAAAGCACATCCAGGTATTTGCTAAACATTCACTGGCATTTGAAACCTGTTACTCAAAACTGCCTTCTCTCTTTTCATCTTGAAGGGATAACCATCCCGACTCAGGACATCCTCTACAATGCTCTGGGCACCCTGATAAAGGAACGCAAGATTTACCACACAGGCGAAGGCTACTTCATCGTCACCCCGCAGACCTATTTCATCACCAACAACGTGGTCAGAGAGAAAAGTTGGTGGACTGCAGGCTCGTCCGATGGCCCTCCGTCACCTCCTCCCATTACTTACCTGTTGAGCAACGACGCCTGTGTTGAGGGTACCCAGGTGCCCCCAGTCGCCCATTGCAAGTCTTGCAGCTGCTTCAGCCCTCAAATGCTCACCTCGACCACCATCACACCTATCATACCTCCATCACCTGCCCCCGACCAGCATTCTGTTTCTGTCAGCGAATGCACTGGAAAGAGTTTGAAGTGGCCTCGACCGTTGGACCACAAGCCCGCGGTGCAGCATCAGTCTACCTCTACGGCTGCGGACTGTCAAGCCAGTGAGATCAGCAAAGCAACGGGCACGTCCAACACCACCCAGCGCAAAGACAACAAGCCAGGGAGGAAGTTTGGCTTGAGTTTGTTCTGGAGAAACGGTGGTAAAAAGGAGAAGCCCAAGAAGGAATACGCTTCCTTCTCAGGTCAGTTCCCGCCTGAGGAGTGGCCAGTACGAGATGAGGACGACCTTAACAATCTACCTCGGGATCTGGAGCACGCCATCATCAAACGCATCAATCCGGAGCTGACGGTGGACAACTTGACTCGCCACACCGTTCTAATGAAGAAGCTGGAAGAGAGGCGGGAAAGAGCTCTAGAGAGGGCGCTGCAAAGGTCCCCGGACAAATGTGTCGACAAGGGCATTTCTACTGAGACGCTAACAGTCTCAAAACTGAGGCACCATCACTCTACTAAAGCTGCGAGGAGGTTAGCTCAGAAAGCCTCGCGCAGCAAGAGGCGGGCGCACTCCTCCAGAGAGAAGCCAAGAGTCAAAACCAAGGTTTCCATATGTCCAGATGAATATCCTGAGGGAGAGGATTTGATTCCGACTCGGCTCAGAGTGGAAATCCCAGTTGATGAACCAGATCAAACGGAGGGTGCTGAAGCTTTGGAGGGGAAATCTCTTTATAAGAAACGTATTGAAAACCCCTTCCAGTCCCACGTGACTCCCAACGAGTCGGCAGAAACCGTGGTCCCTGCCGCCGTGAATCAGGGGCACCGAAGGCGAGAGGCGAAGGAAGGTAAGTCCACTGGCTGCGGCCGAAGAGAACGAACCAGCCATCGCTCAAAGTCCTGGGACCCGCATCGCGCCAAGTCGGTTCTACCGGATAAAGTGGAAAAGTCACCCAGAGCTGAGGACAAGTACAACTCAGAGAAAGATTTAACTAATGCCAACGTGGTGCCACCGAATGTAACAAACCACAGTGACTTCACGACGGACTACGGCCTGGCGTATCCACAGAGCTGCACGCTCCGCATAGAGGACAAGGTGCGGCACCACCGAGAGGCAGGCGGCCGGGAGGTGTGGACAGCTGAAGCCGTCTGTCGAAATAACAACAATGACCTCGATGCCTTTCTTCCCACCCACCCATACGAGTCTGCTGTTAACCCCTCGTATGACCTGCCCTGGCAGAAGCCCGGGTTGCAGCACAAACACTCCTTAAAACTCCCAAATCCACCTGGTGACGTTCAAGGTGATTCTCATTATCCGAATGAAAGGGATGTAAAGGAGAGTCAAGCAGAGAGTGTCAGTAAAGACGTTCAGGAGCTAACAGATACTGATGGTTTAGTGGAAGACGACGCCAGGCTCTACCAAAAAGGAGAAGATGATGAGGACACATGCAGCTCTCTCTACTTGAATGATGAGGAGATGAACGATGCTGCCAAAGATTTTTACAAAACTCAAGACAACCCCGAGCTGAACTACGGCTCCCGTAGCTCCAACAGTCAGATATATCTCTGCAGCACGTATCCATCTCATGTTTCTCTGAACTCAGAAGACAGCACCCTCAACTGTCAGCTGAGCAAAGCCTCATATCACCTTTCAAGATCCGGTTCAGCGACATCGCCATGGTCGCAAAATAACCTTGTCAAAGCGCAAGAAACCTTCATCCTCAAGGAGTCCAGCATCGACTGGGATGGCACCACTGAGAACGGCGACGTGGCTGACAGCAGCATCTTCGACTACTGCCAGACCAGTGAGATCGACTCTGATGCCGAGACGGTTCGCAAGTCCACGGATGATGGCAGAAGTGAGTCTGTCCCCTGGACAGCTGGACTGGAAGAGAGACCAGAGGAGAGTTCAGTGGAAGGGAAGAGCGTCACGCCTCAAGAGGCTGGCTGTGGAACTGCAGGGCCACGAGGCGGGCCGACGGTGGAACTTGGAGAGAACCTGAGCATCACTGGAGACAGTGGGATAGATTCTCCTCGGTAAGATCCTCCGCGCACTTGGTCTCTTGAGAATCTGCAGCTCGAAGGCCACAAAAATAAATCTGAATTTAAACCAACTTTTTTTTAAAAAAAGGGAAAAAAAACATCAAATTTTGAATTGTGCAATAATAATAAAATAAAAGCAGACACCTCCACCCACTTGCATGAAATGGTTAAAATGGTTTTAAAAAAAGGAATATATATGTATATATATACATATATATGTATAGATAGATAGATAGATAGTGGCACATCTTCTCTTCGGCATGTTCCTTTCATTCACAGCCATAAAGCTGAAAAAACAACTGGTGATGAACGATAAGTTATTTGCACAGGAGGGAGCCATTTTCATCATCAAGCCTAATTGCTGGACTGCAGACACTTGTGTTTTCATCAAAGAGGAAGTGATAACTTATTTTCTTTGGACTGGGCTGAGGGGAGCAACAGAGGACAGCTGAGCGAAAACATCACCCTGTGAAGTCAGCCAGCGTGTTTATCCTGTGTAACACGTCATCCCTCATCTGACTTGCAGGACACAAGTGAGCCTGGCCTCCAGTAACACCGTGCTCCTGGAGGGACTGAAGAGGCGAGGCTTTCTAACAAACCTGGAGAAGCTGCACTCCAAGAGCAGCACCATCCGACCACAGAGCTCGCTGCTGCAGCTCACTCCTGTCATGAACGTCTGAGTTCATTTGCAGAGCCCATCGATGCAGCTGAGACCTGGGTGACTTCTCCTCCACTTCAAGATCACTTTGTGTACAGATGTACAGTGTACAGAGCCTCTTTTGTAATTCAAAATTCTGCAATTGATTTGATCTTCGTATAGTGAACTGTGTGAGTTACTTTGCATTGTAGTGACATTCTTTTTGGGGAAATCCAGTTTTCATAGTTTCATTTCCTAAAATAAAATCCTGAACACAATATTTGTATCTTGGTCGTCATTTTGTTGAATTATATTTTCATTCCGTTTTTGAAACTGTAGAGAACATTTCAAAACCGATTGTTTCAAATATGTATACACATATTTATTGGGATACTTTTCAAGAGGCTTAAAAATGGAAGCCTGTTATGGTGAACGAACACCCCAAATTTAGACACAGAAAAATAGGTATGTTAAAGGTGCATAGAAGTTAAGATTTTCAGACTCCCAATGCTCTGTTTAAATATCCTTTATTGCTCTGATGTATCGAAGGAATTTAAGAACTGAAGTTCGTGTCGCTCATTTTTTTTCCCTCATCCAAACTCGGCCACGGAGATTACCGTTTGTTGTCATGGTAAACAGCGACTCCCTCTGGCGACTTGAGGACACGGCACCATCGACTTCTCTACAGTGGTAGAAAACTCCAAATAAAACTGATTCAACTGCGCAAGAGTCAACAACCTTTATTTATCCATGTGCGTGCCACTCATGTACTAGGAAAGGTGTTACATGGTTTGAGAAGCTGTTTATGGTTGGTTTACATTTTTTCTCAATAATGGAGGCCATGAACAAGGATGGACAGAAAAACAAAGACATGACTGTAACAGTGTAAACACATTATACATAAAAGAAAAAAAAAACAAAACTCAATATGTATCTGTGACAAATTAAAAGTTAGTATGAATAAGAACCAAATCTCCTGAAAACCCAACCTTTTCTTTAAACCATCCTCAAACGGGTCAGCATACATTTCTACACAGCATGCAATAAGGCACCTATCTAACACAAGGAAGAAACCTATGCTACGGTTTGAAGCACAACTGTTCAAAAAAAACCAAAATAAAAAAATATTGCTCACCAGAATGTTCACTCCCCGCTGTTTGATCCCTTTCATACAACCCAAGCCATTTTTAAAAAAATACACTGGTTTGTAAAAGATAATTTACATAGAACAGTAATAGTGTCATCTATTGGGGGGGGAAAGTGATATTTTGTATACACAACCATTTTAGATAAATCCAAAGTTGTAGCTCAAGAGTTGGTTATCTATAGTCTATACAGCTGTATTGAAATAATGTCTCCAAAGCGATATGCTGCAATACAAGAGTAAAAGCACAATCAATCATAAGGACACCAGTCATGTAAGATGCTACCCAAGATTTTATTTTCTATTTTTCAATTTCCTCATGGCTGGATTGCATGTCATGAGAACAAAAAGGTGACAGCCAATATTGCTCTCTGTACAGTCGATGCAGCTGTGTGCTATCCCATCATTAACATACAAGGAAAAAAAGGGGGGAAGCAAAAAACAAAAAACACTTATAAATATACAAGATGGCTCAAGTCCAATGGAGCCCAAAGCCGAGAACGAGCTGAAACCCGCTTCTCTCCAACACATGGCAAATTAGCAACAGAAAAGGGGGAACATTGATCTTACTATCAAAAATGTATACTTTGGACAGCACACTAATCATCTATACATATATAAAAGAAATCAGTATTTACAATGAATTTGTTTACCTCACACTGGCTGAGTAGGTGAAAAAGTGATCTCATATTTTACAGGTTTTTTTTTAACCAATTGAGTGAATAAACACGCGGCTGAAAAGCACACGTGCTTACCTGAAGGTTCGAAACTGAAATCTATCAAAAAGACGGACAAGTGTTGAGCATTACATCACGGGATAACAATTCCAAGTAGATCTTTTAAATCACCGTCTTTAAAAGTGTTAAGGTCCTGCATTAATGAAGCAAAAGTCACTTATGATTAGCATCACACCTTAAACCAGAGCAGTCCCTCTATCATCAGTCTTGAGTCGAGTCTATTGATGCAAGTCCAACTTAGTAGCAGCTGGAGCAGTGGGGCAGATGAGGACAACTGGGTCTTCAGAGATGTCCTTTCAGAGTTTTACTTGGGGGGTGTGAGTACTTGACTGTCGGTGTTATGGGTGTGGTCAGGGGTGCGTGTGCTCTTCGGTGGGACAGCACGTGCAGGAGGGAGGCTCACTGGTCAACGTGGATCCGGTGGTGTCTGGAGAGGGACGACGAATGGCTGAAGCCTTTTCCGCACTGGTTGCACCTGTATGGTTTTTCCACGGACAGCAAGCGCTGCTTTGGGAAGGAGTTGTTGGGGAAAACCTCTGCCGATGTAATGGTGCTGTACTGCTGCGGCTGCGGCTGAGGGGACTGTGGCTGCTGCTGCTCTTGTTTTATCTCCAAGTGGACTCTCTGATGCCTCGCCAGGGAGGAGGAGTGATTAAAGGTTTTGTCACAGTGGCCACAGGTGTAGCTCTTACCCTCCGAGTGCACTCTTTGGTGGCGTGACAGCGATGAAGAATGATTGAAGCCCTTATCACAGTGATGGCAGACGTAGGGCTTCTCTCCTTGCTGGAGCACTCTCTGCTTCGGGGGAGTACCAAAGGTCATGGGTTTCCCGGGCTGCGGCGGTGAAAATACCGGGTTCTGCAGGTGAGTCTTGTGGTGGCGGGAGAGCGAGGAGGAGTGATTGAAGCCCTTGTTGCAGTGTCGGCAGGTGTAGGGCTTCCCTCCCGCATGAACCAGCTGGTGCTTCTTTAGATGGCGCTTGCGGACAAAACTTTTCCTACACATGTTGCACTTGTAGGGTTTTTCCCCCGAATGGACCCTCTGGTGCTCCCTCAGAGTGGCAACAGCTGCAAAACACTTGCCACACTGTCCACAGCGGTGAGGTTTGTCGCCGAGCACGACTGCAGCATGTGTCTTCTGATGCTGCTTCAGATTGGAGGTGGTCGCAAAGCCTTTACCACACTGCCCACATGTATATGGCTTTTCACGGGCATGTACCTCTTGATGCTTTTTGAGGTGTCTTCTCCGAACAAAGCTCTTCCTACACTGGGTGCACTTGTAGGGTTTCTCTTCTGAATGCAGCTTCATGTGTTCCCTGAGGGTCATTGCTGCAGCAAAGCTCTTGCCACACTCGGAGCATCTGTGTGACTTTTCGGACAAATGGATCATTTGATGAGACTTGAGGGTGAATGAATCCATGACGTCTTTGCCCATAATCTCGACTCCGGTGACATAGGGACTTTCCTTCATGTGAATCTTCATGTGCTGTTTCAGACTGGCCTCAACAGCAAAGCTCTCTCCACAGTGGACACAGATATAAGGGTTGAGGTCTTTATGGATCTCAAAATGTTGGTGAAGGTCAGCAATGCTGCCAAAGATTTCGCCACACTCGTTGCACTGAAGGCCATGAGCTTCGTGAATGATCACACCATTCTCCGACTCCACAGTCAACTCTCCACCATGGTCAGATTCCACTTTCACCACGTGTTCTCCATCAGTCTTAAGAAGAACTTCCCCCAGCAATGTCTCCGTTCCTGTGGTCTTCAGGTCAGCTCCGGTGACAAAGTGCATCTCACCATGTTCTACTTTTATGTAATCATGGTCTGACTCTGCTACTATGGCGTCCACGCAGGTGACAGCTCCAAGTTCTGTCCCTAGTCCCTGAATCTTCAAGTCGGAGCCATGGATCTCCAGTTCTAACCCACGCTTTTCCTCCGTCATGATCTCAGTTTCTGCTCCATAGTGTAGGTCGACATGGCTGTGGGCAATGACACACTCCGACCCAAGTGTGTCAAGGCCCGGCGTGTCACATTCAGTCTCTGACTCAGCCATGAGCACACACTCCAACCCCACGACCTCCGTTTTCTGGCCGGATGTTAACTCAATAAGGAGAATCGGGGAACTGTATCGCAGGTTTGTGGCGCAGCACGGATGCTCTTCAGTGTTCAGGCCTAAAACAGACAAAAAAATATATATAAAGAGACTTGCATGGCCAAAAATAAGAGTATCCGGCTATGAACTCAGGCTGCAATGACCAGTCAGCCCGTCGCCGACAGGCTCATTAGTCGACTCGTTGTGACATCATCATTCTATGAGCACAATCTGCAGTAAGAAATGTTTGGTGACCATTGCGACCCTAAAGTATGGGACCGTTTCACAAAAGACATACCTATTAAAAAACATTTACTTTTAAGTTAAAAAGTTTCATAACAAGATTTAAATGTTCCAACAACGTAAACATATTATTTTGTCAGTCACATTTAGATTCCATTTAAGAGACTACAAACAGACATGGGGTCTGTGTAAGTCAAACTGTACACATGTACAGACGGATTGTTAAGTGATTGGTCAACTATCAAAATAATTCGTTTCAGCCCCACTATAAACACTTAAAGTGCTTCAACGACTATATAAAAGTTAACACGTGAACATCCTGTTAAAGCTTAAATAATAGTAGGAAAGCAGTTAAATTAGTGATAAGACAAAACAAGTGTAAATGCATCAACAGAGTACACACCTATTTGAATATATACATATAGATAACTATTTGCTTACTTGCACATGGAAAGTTCAGTTAAACGCGAACATTTAAACAGAAACAAGCAAGCCGAACAGTGTGTTTTTAGCAAACTTAGCGCGTTAGTGAGCTACAACTAATAAATTCCGAGGCCACAAGCAATAATAGTCTGGTTCCGCCCTGGTCTGAAAAAAAAAAACCTTGCAAGCACAATGGCCCATAAACGCAGCCATCTATGAGGGGCTTTGTTCCTAAATCCTGACAGTCCGCGACACGATGTTTAATGTACCGCAGAGTTTTAACGGCACAGCGACGGTTGATAGCCTCCAAGCTGCTACACATAGCCGCCATAGCCGCTAGTTAGCTGGCTACGGTCTAAGGAAGCTGGTTAACCACCCAACAACATTATGTTAGCCGCTAATGTGCTCGCAAATTGAGCTAACTAGCTCTATGGCAACCACAACACTGTTAACAGGTGAAAACTACAACACTTACAACAACCGGGTGGCTTGAACGGACGCAATTTCAGTGTAGAATCTACTATCGCTGGCGACGCGGAACTTGTTCGAGTATTAACTGGCCATCTTGTGCCTCGCCAGTTAGCTCGCCTAAGATGGCTGCCGTGAGCTAATGTTAGCATCGTTAGCATCCGCCCAACAAGACACCATATTTGCGGATATTATAAATTTAAAGCCCCGTCGACCACCTACCTCACTGGCGTATATCAGCCAAAAGCCCGGTTTACGCCGAGCAGAGGTGATATTCGGCGGAAAGCTACGCGGTGTGCGAGTTAGCAGGCTACGAGCCAGACGCTGCTGTAGCTGAAACAAAGATGGCTAAACAGCGGTCCGTGCTGCGACAAAAGCCCGGGAAACACTCGGCTTTACTTACACGCCACTTCGCTGCATCCGCGAAAATCATAGAAAAACCACACGGCCTGATAACAGACACCAGATATTCCCCGTTATCGTAAGCGAAACGAAGCACTCTTAAATGGAAGCCGCCGCCGCCGACTGCGACAGCACCCCACAGCCCAAGAAGACGACTTCAATGGCGGCCTGGTGGATATTAGCAGCCTTACAGCCGAGGCTAGCAAGCCAGCTAATCCCTAACCCTAGCAATGCTAGCATTTATATCCAGCTCCACCGCAGGTTCGATGGTGGATCCAGGCGAAGACACCAGGGTGCACCACCCACCGCAGCCAGGCAAGATCCACTGGAAATAAAACCGCCCGCACATGCCTTAATTCAACAGAAAGCCACACACAAAGATGAGGTGATTTACCACAATCTCCTATCAGGCTGTACAATCTGCCAGCAAAAATTCAGTTCTGAGACCATCCAGGACACACATCGACAATATAAGAATCAGAGACATTAAAGCCCGATAAAAGGCCACCAATCTGGTATCTAGCACCGCAGTCCTACCGGCATAAAGAATGGCGTATAACAGACATTTAAGATGCATTTGTTTTTTTTCTCTTTATGTCACGTTACACTAGGAAATCAGCCAGGGCCTGTATTTTCCTATATCTAAGTTAGGGTCTGTAGTAAGCAGAGAAACAGCCACCATCACAGACACGACCCGCCATGACAAGGAAATATTAATTTCGTCCCCACTACTACTCGTAAAGTTGCTTGTTCGATTAGAACCATAACGCTGTGAATTCAGAATAAATCCAACTCCACACACCCACCTTTATTTCCGTGTGCTGTTTAAGTGAAGAGTACAGAGAACTTGGGTGTATATGCTTCAAACTCCGGGTGGAGAAGGACTTGGCGAGCTGCTGTGAGGCTCTTCAGACTGCTGCGTGTCTTCCTCTCTGCCTGTGTGTGGATGGAAGGCGCCACTGCTCATCTGGCGCCAACGTTGGACCACCGACGCACTTTAGCGAACGCTCTCGTTGTCGTCTCAAAGCACTGTGTGGCAGCTAGCGCCCCCTAAAGTTCTGGATCCATACATACAGTTCGGTTAAAAAAAAAAATTAAAAAAATCCATTGATCGTAGAATTAAATCAAGGAAAGTCTCCCTCCCAATATTCCACAGTTTTAGTAACTGTTTAGAAATGTCTTATTTATTAACTTTTTCCCCCCGATATTTTGACAGAGCGAGACCAACGAACCACAGCCGTATGATAAGGTAAGTTACACAGGAAGATGAATGACTCTGCAACTTTCGTTGTGACCAAATCTTCCCTTTTAATATATATATAGTGCACATTGTACTCTACTTATTTTTCAAAATTCTCATAATAAATAAAACTATTTTTTATGTACATTTGTGTAGAAATACATATTTCTAGTAAGTAATATTGATTTATTTGTATTTATTTTAAAATATATATTTTGTCATATTTATTGTAGCAAATTTGCTGTAGTTTTAATTTAATATCGCTGCATTTTTTTTTTTTTTTTGATCGCCTACGCCACAGCCCGAAATGCATGCAGTTCCACAAGAGAGTGAGTAAATATTTAGTTTTAAAGGTGGCAGAGATGAGGATACTGAGGTTTTCATTTGGAATGAATGAGTGGAATGAGTGGATCAGATCATGTGGCGAACAACGTTAGTGAGGCCATGCAACATGGACATGTGGAGAGGAGAGTGTGTTGGTGGAACAACATGAAGGATGGAGATACCACCAGGCAAATATGAAGACAACAAATGAGATCCACTGACAGAGGACATGAAGAGGAAAGGTGTTGTAAGAAGGATGATCGAGATGACTGAGGAGGAAGAAGCTGACTTGTTTTGATTAGTCATGAGAGGAAATGTAAAGAGAAGAAGATGAAAGCGATTAAAGAGTGTCCCTGCTTAATACCTTTTATATAAAGGCCAGTTTTGAGAGAGAGCTGTCAGTTCTTATGTGAATGACAAAAATCTTCTGATAGGTAACAAAGTCCAATAAATGCCCTGTAAAAAGTGGACATGACTCATTCAAGCATAAGCATTAGCCATTTTAACGTAACCAGCCTATTTTTTGATGGTTTAAAAACAAAAAAATTAAATTCGATTTAATAAATAAAACATTGGAATACAATATCCAGACTGTAATATTTATTTGCTCATACATTTGTACAAAAACTATGACTTAGCAAGTAATGATATATACATATATATATATATATATATATATATATATATTATATTGAATAATGATTTCCTTCAATGAAAATACTCTTGTTCTCTTGCTGTACCTAATGCTCACTCTGTTTCATTGTATGTCCTTTTATTTCTTTGAGTAGCCTGGCACCGTTTTCAATATTCTTTCATCACAATATTTTTTATTTATTCATAATATGAATCATTCTGTCTGCGTTTTTGTTAGAGTTTATTCTGTACATGTGCTTCTTCTTTCTCTTTCCGCTTCTCCCTTCAGGGGTGGCCACAGTGGATCATCTTCCTCCATCTCACCCTGTCCTCTGCTTCCTCTTCTCTCAAACCTACAAACCTCATGTCCTCTTTCACCACATTCATAAATCTCCTCTTTGAGCTTCCTCTCCACCTTCTGCCTGGCAATTCCAACCTCAACATCTTCCTACCAATGTACTGAATATCTCTCCTCTGTACATGTCCAAACCATCTCAATCTAGCCTCTCTGACTTTGTCTCCTAAACACCTGAGCACATGTGCTGTCCCTCTGATATGCTGCTTCCTGATCCTATCCATCCTGCTCACTCCCAGAGAGAAGCTCAGTATCTTCATCTCTGCTACCACCATCTCTGCCTCCTGTCTTTTCCTCAGTGCCACAGTTTCCAAACCATACAACATTGCTGACCTGACCACTGTTTTGTACACTTTCCCTTTCATCCACCCTTTTGTCACACATCACACCTGACACCTTTCTCCAATTATTCCATCCTGCCCGCACCCGCTTCTTCACCTCTGTCTCAAACCAGCCTAAGTACTTAAAATCCTCCACCTTCTTCATATCTACATCCTGTAACTTCACCTGTCCACTTGGGCCCCTCTCATTCACACACATGTATTCCGTCTTACTGCGGCTAACCTTCATTCCTCTCCTTTCTAAGGCAAGCCACAACCTCTCTAGCTTGCTCCCTGCTCTCACCACAGATCACAATGTCATCTGCAAACATCATTGTCCAAGGGGCTTCTTGTCTAACCTCATTTTTCAACCTGTCCATCACCATGGCAAACAAGAAGGGGCTCAGAGTTGAACCTTGGTGCAGTCCCACCTCCACCTTGAACTACTCTTATTCTGTACATGCTGTCTGTACGATTGTTATTTAAAAAAATACCATGATTTCATGATTATTCTCAGAGAAAGAGACAATAATAAACTATTTATCATAAACTACTGACAGCTAATAAAGTCAAATTCTTTACTTGTTCCTCATTATGAATGGAACGCAGCCTTTACTTTTTTTTTTGCAGAGAGTGATTCAATCAAGCCCATAAGAAATAGCTGCTTTTATATTTAATTGATTATGATATTGGGTCATTTTCAATTCTTGGTTAAAATGTCATATTTCTTGGAAAGCTTTTTGTGATTTGCCTGCTGTACGCAGAGGTATTTTTGGCAGACTATATCGCTGGGATTTTCTCATTTGTGAAGCAGCTTGTGCTGTCTGAATGAACATAAAGCATGTATGCATCACAGGATTGTGAGATCCGTGTTTATAAGCAGCATTGTTCTCATAGAAACTACAGACCTTTCAAGACCTATTTGACAGCACCTCCCATCCTCTGATTATTCAGGACAGGAGCGGCAATAACCGGTTTTACCATGTAAATACAGCTCATAGTTAACATTCTGTCACATGCAGGTGACTCACAGAGTTTCACTGGAGCTGGTAGCATCAGGACTGTCTCTTGCTCTTTTACTCACCTGTGGGGCTTGATCCAATTTAGCCGCTTCCTGACCAATTCTGAAAATGTCTCACCACAGCACACTGGATCTGGACCGGTACAGCGGCGTGGAGAAGCCTCGAAGATCAACGAGTCGAAACCACAACAGGTCGCAGGCCAAGAATGGAGATGTCCTGTGTGACTTCTGCACGGCGAGGAAGGAGAAGGCTGAGAAGTCGTGCCTGGTGTGCTTGGCTTCCTACTGCGAGAATCATGTTCAAAACCACTACGACTACCCGGCCCTGATGAAGCACAAGCTGGTCAAAGCTACTGGTCAGATGAGAGAGAAGATCTGTGCGCAGCATGACAAGCTGTTGGAGGCGTTTTGTCGGACTGATGAGACCTCGGTTTGTGTTCTGTGTATGATGGATGAACACAAGCATCACGACATTGTGCCGGCTGGAACAGAGAGGACTGAAAAACAGGTAATTACACCAGTGTGTAGACTGTAGACATCCTGGACCAGTCATCTGTATCCGTGTCCTTGTGAGATTGGTGCTGTTAGAGAAGTGAATGTTGACCTCTGCTCTGCAGTTATGAGTTGAGTATTTAAAATGACTGTCACTACAGAAACAACTAGGAACAACACTTCACAAATCCCAACAACGGATTGACCAGAGAATTAAAAAATGGCAGGATCTTCGACAATCCCTGGAGTCAGTCAAAGTGAGTGAGACCCGCTTCCACGGTTGTGTGTTCCATTCCGACTCTACAAGTGTCTGGTTTATTCCGTCAGCACTCGGCACAAACGGTTCTGGAGGAGAACGAACGCATCTTCACAGAGCTACTGCTGGCCATTGAGAGAAAGTACAACGAGGTGAAGGAGATGATCATCTCGCATGAGAACACGACTGTTAACCGGGCTGAGCTGGTTCTTGACCGTCTGGAGGAGGAGATCACTCTGTTGAGGAAGAAGCACAACGACTTGGAGAAGCTGTCGCACACTGATGACCACATTCACTTCCTACAGGTGAGACCACCAAGCTGCTGAGTGAAACGTCAACCATGGCTCATCTTTACTGTCCTACTCAGAGCTGGCAGAGTCTGTCTGGACCCTCGGGGTACGAAGACCTCAACAACATCAGCGTTGTTCCAAATTATTCCTTTGAGGCCACCAAGAGAGCCATTGCGGGTTTGAAGCTACAAGTGGAGGAAGTCAGCAAATTAGAAACCAGCAAAATCTCTGCAGCAGGTGGGACACCCCTCCGTACCAGTAATAATAGAAACTCATGCACATTTTAACCTGTTTTTTCTGCTCATACAATATAGCTTTTAATTTTTTTCTATTTTCAATCTTCTCGTGGTAAATGAAATTATTGGAATCTAATACCCAGATTTGTTTTTTGTATGTACATTTGTGTAGAAGTACATGTTTCTAGGAAGTAATATTGAATCATTATGCCCTTTATATTTATTTTGAAAATTCACTGTTGTTTTATTGTGTTTTCTCCTTAAATATTCTCCTGTTTTTTTAATATATATATGTAAACATTATATATATACATATTTCTCATGATACTGTATGTTTTTTCGTCATCATTCATTCACAGTGAAGGAAGTGTACATAACTCAAGAAAACGACAAGAAAGCAACAAATGAATCCATTTTAAGAGACGAAACACGATTCAGAGATGAATATCGACCAAGAGAGGAAGTAAGGATTCGAGAGGATCCCAGGACCAGAGAGGATTTCCTCAAATGTGAGTTGACATGTATTTCTCTGAGCTGTACCTCTCAAATTTGAACATCAAAGTTTTACAAACGGACCACAAAACAATGATTACCACATGCATTGAATAGAGTGAAACTTGTGAGGCGGAAGCTCAATGAGCTGCAGAACCGGTTTGGTGAAAGCAGAGTCCAGGATCATTTAAACAAACACTGGTGTTCCTGCTTTCTTCCCTTCAAATAAAGCTGTTTGTGTCCAAATTCTGAAATGTTCAAAAGCTTGCAAAAATATCATGATCATTCCTTTTTTCAGACTCTACCCACTTGACTCTTGACGTCAACAGTGTCCATCGCAACCTTCATCTCTCTGAGGGTAACAAAGCAGCGACCATGAAGAGTGAACCCAAGAACTACCCGGACCACCCAGACCGCTTCGACCACTGGCAGCAGGTGAGAGTCTGATGAGAAAACTATGTGTTTGATCTCAGAATGGAGGACAAGTCGAGGACATTTAGATGAATGAAGTGTCGGTTTACCGGGTGGCAGATTACTATCGGGGATACTCTGGCTTCTTTTGACCCGATGCAGGGATTCATTGGTGATATTCCTAAGCTAGATTTGAAGAATAACCGCTCCAGATCTGTCTCAACTTAGAGTTCAACTTAGATGCTCCTATCGAGTTTCCCTTTTGTAACCACGACCTTAGACTTGAAGACGCTGCAGTTTAGCAATGACGAACAAAGATAACAAGTGATCAAAGTCAACATTCAGAGAGCATCTCCAAAAAAGAGTTTATATCAAGTCTTAACAGTATTAACATCTTCAGTGATCTGGAACTGACTCCTGTTGTGTCTCAGGTGCTGTGTAGGGAGAATGTGAGTGGGACTCGATGCTACTGGGAGGTGGACTGGAAGGGAACTGAGGTCGATATGGCTGTGACCTACAGGGGAATCCGTCGCAAAGGCTCCAGCAACGAATGCAGCCTCGGATGGAACGATAAGTCCTGGAGTCTGTACTGCTCAGAGTCCAAATTTTCTTTCGTGCACAACAACAAGAGCAAGGACATGCCGGTCCCACGTTCCTCCCGTATCGGTATTTATGTGGACCACGCCGCAGGAATCCTTGCATTCTACGGTGTTTCTGATGAGATGCAGCTTCTGCAAAAGATTCAAACTGTATTTACCGAGCCAGTCTACCCGGCATTCAGTGTGTGGGGATTTGGTAGCAGCATTAGACTGTAGCCGAGTTGCTCTGGTGACAGTGACGGGGATCCTAATCATTTGCCCCTCAGCTAATGGACATTCTGATGATTCAGTGTTTTATTATATTTTCATTTGATTAAGACCTTGAATACTGTCAACTAGTTGAGAATATGATTGTCTACATGAATGTCTCACTACGTGCTCTGTAAAAGAATGGAATTTATTGTAAAATGCAAATCATAATGATAAATAGTGATTAAAGCTCACAATGTTATGTTGTGTCTGAGACGTTTCTGAGAGGATAAAGTACATGTATGCAAAACCTTTCAAAGAAGTCACACAAGCTGTGCTTTAAAAGATGAAAATGCTCTCAAATAAGTGACTTTTCTTTTTGCTGGGACACTGCGGCTTCACTTCACGTCACTGCAATATGACTGAGCTCACCTCCTGCTCTCTTCTCACATGATTGTACATAAAATCACTAAATGAACATTATGGTAATGATTTCTGATGAAATGATGATATTATATTGATGATATTTCAATATAAAAAATCATATATATGCTGTAACAAACGGGTGTTGTTTACAAAACCAAGGCCTGCAATATTCTCATTATTTCGACGGTTAATTCAAAGTAAGTAAATTAAAGAATCTAACAAATACTAAAAACAACCAAACAAAAAACATTTAATTTTTGACGATGAGACTTAAATCACCAGGGGAAAACAGACGTTCTGACTGGAACTCCTGCGCACCCTGTGCTGTGGTGACCTCTAGAGGCAGAAGCTGGAAGTCAAACTTGGCTTCACGGATAAAAACAAACTGTTTTCTATGTTAAATAAATCATTCTGAAGGAATTAAATAAACTGGGTTGGACTGTGGAAGTGGTCAGGAGTAACCGAAGGTTCCCACACAAGTGCAGAAAGGAGCCACGAATATAAAAATAAATTAAAAAAAATATATATAAAAAATAGTCGAATTACATCACCAAGACAATCGAATTATGAATTGTCCAAGTCGCACTTTTTAATTGTGAAAAACAAAACAAACTCCTGATATAGGTATACATCAGTGTTATTTTTGTCAAAATACATTGATCAACGTCAACGTCAATTCTCAGCAGTTACACACCATAAACTCCCGGGACTCCTGGTGGATTTGAGCAAAGACCGACTAACCTTTCAAGCCCCAGGTGGCAGCAGAAACACATTGATCACAGATTGGAGTTAACGCACAAGCGAGACTCTTTTTGCATCTCAGTATGCAAACTGTCTTGTGCCTTGAATATATGTGTCATTAGTTGCAGTAAATCACGGAGACGACAAGTACAGCGATCACGTGTCTTCTTAACATGTAGTGTTATGTCTTACGTTGACAAAAATAGAGACTTTTTTGTGAAGCACAAAAAGCAACGTGGCACTAACATGATACGACGTCAGATGAAACGCAAAGCCTCTTAAATGGAGCTATTTCTCTGAAAGTTTCTGTAAACACCACCTCCTCGCTGCGCCTCTGACGAAAATGCAACGCCCCCTTGTAAAGAGGGGCGGAGCCACCGCTGGATGCTCGGAGTGTCTCGTGGCGACGCCGCTGCTTCTGGGAACAGCTCTGTGGCAGACAGGCGGTTGGAGGCTTGAGAACGGAGGTCTAGCTGTCCAAGAGGACAGTAAACCTAGCATTCCGCGCCTACATAGTTTTGGGATACGGCGAGCAACCGCCCGAAGGACTGGACTTCAATTTCCCGAGGTGCAGTGGACCCAAACTTCTGGAAACTTGCTCCCAAGACGTCGGTGAGTGGACAGGTTTGCTTTATCCGCCGTGTCAAGGTAAGATGATGCTAATCCGTGCCCAAGAGAACCACACGGAAGTCGTTATTTGAACAAACCGCCAGTCTATGTGATGCTTAAAAGTGTTCTTATAAGAAAAAATAACGAGGATAACAACGTAAATACCGGGTTTCACATTTAAATCTGAAAGTTCTTTCAAGCTGTTATAGACAACGAGAACGTAAATTTAAAGCGTTGCCAGCCAAGAATGTATGAAAATGATGTCAACATAAAATAGATTTTTTGTGGGTGGAGATTTAAGCAATTTGTCTGATAAGCTGAACTACTCCCTCAAACCAATGAAGTTATTACGTTATTTTTGTCTAGTTATCTTTAACTACAAATGATTATAATGCACCTTGTATCTTAAACATTGTACAACATCAGTGAGCATATATTGGACTTAAAATTGAGTTGACCATGAAAGCAAACATGAGAGTATAACCACTGTCACTCTAGCTATTTTTTGTAATATGCAGTCCATTGTATTTATTGAGGAAAGAAGGTTCATAGACACTGACCTGGTGATCCTGTGGATGAGAGCTTCTACAGTCTGCTAGTCATGAAAGATGAATGTGTGATCCTGACAATCTCTCTTCTCCATCTGCAGGACACATCTGTTGCTTCCACCAGTTATCGGCTGGGAAATGAACGTGTTAGTGGCACTGCAGATGTCTGCCATTTGCAGTTAAATGGTAGCTCCACCTGAGCAGATTCTGCCCGGCTGGCCCAAGAGGAGGAAGAAGAAAGAATCGAGAGATGACTCTGTGGGTGATCCTGCCTGTTAGCCTACCAGCTCTCACCATCACTGGAATATGGGTCGTGTAAGTCAGCTTAACTAATGTTATTCCTTAAAATTCCAATAGTCATAAAGCAAGACTCTGACGTATAACATGTCAACTCACTGTAGTGTTAAACGATTGCACTTTCAAGCTCAATTTCAGTCTTTGTGTTTTAATTATTCTTTAAAGTCAATGTTTAAGCAGCAATTTTAGTTTAGACTCGAGAGTATTGTTTTTGTCATGAATTCATACATGAAAATGGTGGCCTCAAAAGTATGAAAAGTATGCATAAGAGCCCGTTTTCAGTTGGATGACTTAAACTAATCAGATGTTAATGCTGTCACCTTTTCAGTTTTGTCTTTACTATTATGCCTTGTACAGTATGTTTAAATATTTTGAAACCATCCACTCGGTCATTTCAGGAAATGCTAATCAGGACCCTGTATCTAAACATTTTGCCATGAGAAGTGTTAATTTTGAGAGCATTTAACAGGGCATTTAATTAATCTTGAATTGAATTCTTGAATTGGAAAAGAAAATCACTGAATATACAGAAAACGATTTAATTTCTTGGAGACAAAACTGTTTGACTTTTAAATTCTAAGCATTTATTTCTATCCTGTCCTATAGAAAGTAAATAGTCATGCCCTTTGAGCTGAAGGATGGTGGAACACAGATTATTGTTGTGTAATTAGAGCAAACTTAATTGTCAAACAAGTAACATCCCTGTTTTTAATTTACTCCCAAGGACTTAGCCTTTAACACCTACACCAAACAAGGCACACAATAAACATTAAGTCAGCGACAGTAATGCTAACAGATGCTAATAACTTACATGTTCTAAGTACACACGAAAGTGAAATACTCAGCTCTATCTAGGTCAAAGTCAAAGGAACTAGTGGTTCTGGTCCATGGTTTAAGGTTTACTACATCTTGTGCTGCCTCCAGGGGACTCCTGCATGTTTACCCTGGATTCTTGGGCGTCATGGCGATTGAGTGAGGATTAGATTGGCTCGTCGTTTTCTTAGAAAGTCAGACGTGCAACTCAGCAAAACAGCATTTCTGTGTGGTGTGTGGAGACAAATCCTGCGTCGATCAACCAGTAGCGACCTCCTGGTAGTGTGCGCTCTGACTGCTCAAGCATGTGCTCTGTTATTACTCCTTGAGGAGGAATTCAAACCCCAAGGCAGGAGACAGATGGCCCAATTCTGTTATTCACACTTTTGTTTTGGCCACATATTCTGTCTGATGTTGTCGCAGAGATTGAGTAGGCTATTTAGCTGTCAACTGGTAAAATGTACACACCAATTAGAGTTTAATGAACATGAATGATTCACAGGGCAATCAGGGATGTGTGTTCAGGTGGCCATAACTGTTTAAAAGCAAGAATAAGAGAGGTGCCGCACATTTCTCTGCTCTCTGGTCCTCTTGCGTTGACAAGGGTGCCTTGTTTCTGAGAGGTCTTTTTTACACACTCGTGGAATGTCAAAGGATGTGAGCTGTTGTGTAACACCCTCCTACAACTTTGAGTTACTGGATGGAAGTAATGTAAACACAGGAAGGGGCGTATTTGGAAGTTGAAAAGGACTTTATTCAGCATCTCCACCTAAACTCACCTAAGGTCTTCCTAAACTGGGATCATGTTTATAGCGTTATTGTTATCATCGCACTTATAGAGTGCATAAATATTATCGAGTGGCTTAAATACATTTGGTCTGCCGACATTCCGTCAGTTACGCTTATGTTTCACCATGAAGTATTGACTCTGTCTGAACTCTTCAAATGAGTGAAATTAGGTTTCAAGGAATACTTTTTTTCTGTTTATGCATGTTGAGGGTTGTGGATTTATTTTCCTTAAACCTTTAGATCCCATTTCTGCCAGCCAAATTCAGGACATTTAGTTTCTTCCTAAGCTTTTTGTCTTTCTTCACATATCACCCCTTTTCTGTCTTCTCGTCATGTTACTTTGGGACTTTCTATGGAAATATTTAGTGTGCAGAGCGAAGTTTCCCATGAAGTCGTTCTGATGTGTTGCTTGTTAAATCTTGGATAAAAACAGGCACTGTTCCACCTATGTGCTGCCCTGCAGCGTGCGATTATAGTTTACAACCACCACAAAGGTCCAATTATGCAAACAAACCTGTGATTACGCTGCCTCTTTCAAACATATTTTAAACCGACTTAATATAGAAAACTTCCCACAGCCGACAATCGTAGATGGAGGGGATGACCAACATGGTCAAACCTGGTTTAACCCTAACGTTATTTTCAAATTGTGATATAGAACAGCTTATGAGCGCTCATGTTTCAGGGTTGTTTATGTTCATGATGCTGTCCAACTTCTTCCTTTTTTTTAAACCATGCTAATGTCAACCACATCAAACATGTGCATTCACACCATTGAGGTTTATTTCTACATGATAAAACAGTGTTTTCCTGCGTCAGTCTTCATCTATCCTTTCTTTACTTGATCATCTCTCTCCTCCAAATGTCGTAAAGAAGAATGCTCACTCCCCTATAATCCGATTTAATTAGCCACTGACCGCTTTCTGAACTCCAGCATTTAGTTACAATCACATTTGGCCTTTCAATCACTCACTAATCATAACGTGACAACTACAAAAAAAAAAAAAAACGTGAAAATGATCACAAGCGGATGTAAATTTCCGTACTTGGAAACACAAATAAAAAGCTGTTCACTTTTGTTTGTGCAACATTATTGTCTCCAGAGATTCAAATCTATTGCAGAACTTCCAAACAATAAAGTTTAATCTATACGCTGTCAACATATTGACATGAGGAACTAAACACAGCCATGATGTTTTTAATAAGCATCTTCGAATGTACGAAACATGTTTTTGAATAAGGGGAACACCATTTTTAAAAGTAGTTCTACATGTGTAACTTCAGCTACAGTAGAGGTTTAGCTAAGCTATTATTGCTGTTCCATGTTCTATACATGAGTGTTGGGCCTTACAAGGTAAAAGGCAACAAACTGAACCCATATTCAACATTAATGGCTAAGATTTTGGTTATGATGTTTACTGTGCTGCAGTATGTCGTCACACTCGACGATACTTTATTAGTGTGATGGCTGAACAAAGTTAAATTAAGTGGAGTTTCAAGTTAAACATTGTGCAATCAGTTGAGAATGCATGTGCGAGTACGCAGGCTGTTGGATGCTGTCTACACCATTTCCAGGGTTCAGATATTTCTCTTTCAATGGCGTCACACACTGAGTACCCTTTAGATGGCAATGCATTACTACCCTTCTTTTGCAGGCATTTGACACTAAGCATGTTCCGACTCGACCATAAACCCTACAGTTTAAGGAAAACCATCAGGCAGACTAAGCCTGGTTGAAGCAACCCTAACTCGCCATAGAAGGGTCACAACTCACCTTGTGAGGTCTGTTGACCAGTACTTTGCAGCTTACTTAAAACTTCACTACTGTGCTACTGTCGGTGGTCAGTATAGACATGGAGCTCAGGACATTACGAATGAGCTCAGATGAGCTCCGATAAACTTCTATTCACACCGTCTATTTGACGTTCGCTGCATTAGGTGTTGAACTAAGCTGATTGACCTGGGGTCATCAACCACTGACTTTGATGGATCCGGCCTGGACCCTCTCTAATTCAACATGTCAATTGATTTTAACAGCGGCTTTACTAGAGTGAGTTATCTGTCGTCACTGTTGTGGGTGTGATAGTGTTGAATGGTGAAACCAGCTCCTCTTAGAAGTCATCTGACTGACTTGATTGTTATGTAATATATACACTCAGTTTGAATGTAGTTTCATTCAGTATCCCTCTCTTCTTTTCCTTTAGGTATGCCATGGCTCTGTACAACCAACATGTGTGTCCTGTGGATAACTGGTACGTTTATTTATTTATTCATTCATTGCGCCTTTTTTATTCTATTGAATATGAATATGTCACTTTGTTATGGTGGCGTACGAAAGAGCAAGTGCACCAACCATGACAACTTGGACCAGGTAGTCGAGGCATGACCATTTCTCCATTATTTATTTCTGTTTCCTACTTTATCCCCATGATTGATTTAATGTTATGAATGTCCCTATTTGGAAACTCCAGCACAGCTGTTAAAACTATTCCTGGAATACCCAGAATATGTATTTATATTTTATTTTGAAATTATTTATTCGTATTTAAATTCTTTGTCTTGCAACGTGCCAACATTTCTCAAGACTTCCTCTAATTGACATGCACGTTTCTTGAAAGATCTTATCACATGGGTGAAATTAAAGACATATTCTCAACCTCTCTGGTTGGTGTGCTTGGGTCTGCATGTCGATGCTTACGCATGACAGTGGTTCTCATCCACCTGCTGCAATGATAGTTTAACAGGAAGGCTGGAGGCCACCATATTGTTCATCTGTTGCCAGCGATACCTTATATGCACATGCTTTTGCCACTGGCACCAATCAAAACAGTAGTAAACTCGCTTCTTTTCATCGTTGGTGCCTTCAAATTGGCTTGTGTTAGAAGCTGTCTCTGTTGTGACAGTTCAGCTGTGTAGCCTAACATAGCTCTTGATCTCTACCATCAATAAAAAATGGTTTCTTCTAGCCAGAGAAATCAAGCTATTTTGAGGATTTTATAGTTTATAATTTATATGGAGTTGTGAAGTGTAATGTTGTTTATAGTTTATTGCCATTTTGTTGTGTTACCAATGCATTTGCTAATGCTGAACACATTGAGATTTGATCCAACTGTGTCCTCTTGAGACCCCAGTTTAACACTGTGTGTACAGGAGGTCAGTGTTTAGATGATAGCGAATGCAGTCTGAAAATTCTCTCTGTTTTGAGTGTATTTGGTTCAGCAAATTTCACAATAAAGAGTGATGCAAAAATAAACAGTTGAAGTTGTAGAGTGTTGAATGTGTTGTAATACATGTTCAATGAAACTGGAAGGAATAATTTTTTAACATTGTGTGGTAAAACATTTACAAAACATTTCTTTCCTACAAGCTCACGGTCATATCTCTGAGCTACAATACAAACTATCTATTTTGAAACAGTTTCGTCTTTTCTGTTGCAGGCTGTACAACCAGTCATGTGAGGAGGATCTGTACATGCAGAGTGGACCGACACTCTGCTGCACACTAGACAATGTACCTCTCATCAGGTCAGCGGGACTCTCACCTCATCTTCCCTCTGTGTCTCTTCCCTGAAGTTACTTTCTCACTGGTGATTAAAAACCGGAACACAGTGCTATTGTTTTTTCGTGACCTCTGACAATGCCCTGGGAGTGAAAAAAAAAACATGTCACGTTTGAAGGAGACAGGTCTCTAAAGTGTGTGTGTACATTCTGAAAATAGCTCTGGGCTGATATATCCTGCCACCGTGGCAGTTGAAAAATCTGCACAACCATATGAACACACACGTAGAGGAGTCAGCTTACATTGGGGGAAAAAAAATCAAGACACTCCCGCTCTTTTGTTTAGCTTCTGGGCAGAAAGCTCTGAACATGAGAGACGATCATGTAAATAGTCCTGTGGTTTGTAAAGAACAAATCTCAGTGTGTCTAATAAAAAGATCACAAAAATGTTAATGGATGGAACTGGATTAAGAGAGTTTAAACAGTTCATTAAGTGTTCAAGCTTAAACTTGAATCCCTCGTTGTATAACTACATTGAGTTACTAAAGTCACAACTGTGCTACTATTATCCTTAAAATGCTGGAGTCAAAAGAAGGATTTGGTCCAACATTTTTTCTTCTTTTATCCTTGCGCTGAAGAATGTGTGTGAATCCAGTCAGCTGAGGGGGCTTTAGATTTACAGTGCAGCAGCAGCTTGTGTGCCGGCAGACGGTGTTGGCTGACTGTCTCTGTCCCTCTCCTCAAATACGTGATTCCAGGAAGAGCATTAAAACAATCAAGTTATAAGAGATTGATGAGAAGTCTCCTTCTATTGTTTAAGTCTTCTCTTTCATGCAACATTAGTTGATCAATGATTACTCTCCTCCCTGTCTTTTGTAGTAAATGTGGAACCTTTCCTCCTGAAAGCTGCTTCTTCAGCCTTATTTGCAGCACTGGCTCCTTCATGGGTAAGAGCTGATTCACATGCACACACACACACACACACACAAAATCATGTTTTTCCTTTCTTCTGATGGCATCATCTGGATTCACAAAAAAAAACCAATTATAAAAAAATTAGATGTCAGGCGCTGAATTGTTTACACCTTCGACAATGAGCTAGGTTGCAACCTGCGTCACGTCCTTCACCATCGGTTTATAATGTGTGTCTGTGTCATTAATCATCTGCTGAGCCTCAGGCATTGTGTCTAGTGGTGTAAATGTGATGCGCTTGTTGCTGAACTCTTTTATAGTTAACAGGAGCACGCTGACAGCTCTTGGTCCTGCAACAGGATTTCTTTCTCATTAAAAAGATCACAAAACGTTTGGTTTGTCCGCAGTTCTTAAGATTTTCAATCTATAAAAGTTTTTTTTTTCTCGCATATACAGTAATAGATCTGCAATTCATTGTGTCACGTCAGAGACACTAAACTTTCACACGCTTCCTCAACTTGTTGGCCTATTATCTTTGTTTAATCCAAACCCAAGTCTCAATCTTAAATTCGGATGCTTAACCGCGATTTAATATTTGACCTTGCGATGGGGCTGGTTGTGTAACTGTACAGAGACACGTCTTCACATTATGATAAGGATAAGTTATTCTACTTTCAGATAAATGTCAATGTTTTTGAGGCATCCTCTCACACCTTAAGGTTCATTTCTTCTCCTCCCTTTAGAGCAGGGCTCTTGAATTCAATTTATTGAGGGGCCATCAGAGGTAATAAGTAAATGTCGCTGCTTGCTCCATCTGAGATGATGTACACCTAGACTCAGCATGACCGCATGTCTCAGCCTGGTGATGTGCATGCGGCAGTGCTGTCTGAAGGCCAGTTCAATATTGAATTTATATCTTCTTGTGTGCCACTGGTTTGAGACCCATCTACACTAATTTTCTGACATCATTGCTTGTATTTACCGTCCATAATGAAAAACAAATTGGGTTGATGTGATGCTTTAAACCCAAACTTAAGCCTTGTGGTTACTGCAGTGAGTGGGCCTTCCTGTTGGCCTATATAGGGTAGCATCAGGATGTCATGTGATCACCGTATCTATCAGATCTTTTCTTTTAAAGCAATTGCAGCAACACATGATCTACCCAGAACACATTGTCAGTCAAAAGCCCTGTGGCTACAGCAAATACAACTAATTAAACATCCATATTCTGGTGGATATTGACACATTTTAAGGAAGTAATGAGCCGTACAGTAATTCTTATGTAACTATGTTCTGTCAATTTGTTTTATTCTGATATAACTGCTGGGAAAATATCTTGATTAATTCAAACGGATGCGTTGTCCTCGTGCAAATGTATTTACATTGAACACATGCTCCGTGTGATGGAGACACAAAGAAAGCACGCGTGATGGAGAGCAAAGACAGGAGCGCTCGTGCGCTGGTTTGAATTATTTTTGTGCGTTTACACGTGCTCGTCCAACTGCTAAGTGGTGGTTGTGACGGCCCGGGTCTAGTTAATGTTTCCCAGCTGTGGCAGAGGCAAGCTGTGTGTGTATGCTCACATGTACAAGGAGGGGGTTTGCGCCTTTGCCATGTTTGTCCATCAGATTCTCCATGCCTCAAGGAACTATTCAAAGCTTGCTTATTGGATTGTCTTATTCTGACGGCACAGGTGTGTATGTATGTGCAATGCAAACCAAACCAACAGCTTTTTGCCTGGTCCCCTTCTTTCCACTTCAACAATGAGGCTTTTCTCTGCGTTTTTGTGTCAGTGGAAAAACACACTTTCACCTTGGTGTGAAGTTTTCTTGTACAGGAATGACTAGTCAGACGGTAGACGCGAAGAGCAGCGCTAAACTGACCTACTGACGCCATCACAGATGAATGGCCGTCACACAGAGGGACGGAGAGGACTTAACATTGCGCTGCAGTGTGATTGAATCCTCAAGATAGTATGCTGATAATGAGGCAGTCAGCTTAAACACTCATGATTTACATGCAACCTCTCCCTTTTGTGACATTATGCTAAATACTAATTAACCGAGTTGTCTTCAGGATTCTTCTGTTTGAAATGATCATGACGCAAAAGGCACTTTTTCTAATGTTCTGGAGTCATCTGTGCTGCATCGTGCTGTTCTTGGTTGGAAACATCCACAACACTGCTGTGGACACAATAGAAACATGCCATGATGTCACTGCCCACGTACGAGCTGCTTCTTCATCCTCAACAGTGACACAGTCATTTCGCAGGCATGCTGGCACGCACTTACAGATATGCTTACATTTGATTGTGTTATTCTTCAGTTGACATTTTATTGGGGAAAAAAACAGAAATATTTGATACCTTTGCAAAATGCTGTAAGTGTTGTGCTAAACACTTGCATATTTTTTGCATATATGTATAGTTTGTTTTTTTATTCTTACTAAGTAGCACACAGTTAAATGATTTCAGTGTATTTAAGTACTTTTTTGAACATGTGAGCATATTGCAACAACACTGCGATAATAATGCTAATAATTATAAATTTGGATATGAAATTTTTGTACCTCTACATTCCTACCCCTCACCCCTGTTGTTCTTATGATTTTATACATCAGACAAACTGCATTGTCTCAGCAAAATACAAATATTTCCAATATATCCTGTATAAAAAAAACCCAATCCCAGTGAGTTTAAAAACAATTTCACCATGTCCTAAACTGTCGCTAAAGTAGGCTTTCACAATTTTGGAATATTTGTGAATATTGGTGTTGCGCGCACTGTTCCACAAAACATAGCATGGGGCTAATTCTTCTTGCAATGCAGGTTCTTATGGCTCTCCAGAACTAGGTTAAGACAATCTGGCATGTCCCCGTACAACAGGCCATTGTAAATAATCAGTTCTTAGCTTCTTAGCCTATTGATTTATGTCTTACTTTGTAGTCCGTGCTGCAGTTGGCTCAGGGGTTCACTTCAGTCTGGGATAACATGCACTTGCTGAACTGATTTCCCCTGTTGCCACCTTTTTGCCAACATCCACACAAACAATACTTGTATTCTTTTTACACATGCCTCCTCTGTAGGAGTGTCCAGCATGGTTTTTGGATTCAACCACAGAGGCATTCTCTGCTGTGGTTGGCTGAGTCGCTTCAACTGTGTTTAGTCGTATTTACTTTGTTTTTGTGTGAGAGTGGTACATTGCTTTACCCTATTATGCGTATCACTGACACTACTGCAATGGTACACAAGTGTGTGTCCTCTTATTACCTCCTCAAGTTAGAAGGAAAATCCTTTTTGGTGGTATTAATAACATTGGCATAGCTTATGTAACCTCAGTTACAAGGAACTGCCTCAGAAAAGTAAATATAAAACTGTTCTCATTTTCCAAATCATACATGGAAAGAGCACGGGGACTGAAGAATACAGTCATTGTTAAATAAAATCAAAATGTGACGTACATTTGGAAATGGTTTGACATGTTTTGTGCCTTTAACATTTTGATAGAAAGGCTCACTGCCACAAAGTTCCACAATTATCATCTGTTGCTATTAAAAAGTAATTTTCCTGAAGATCTTCAGCCAGCCTGTCTGCTGCCGAGAGGCCATGAAACCATAAGCTAATGCAATAAACCACCGCTCTCGACTGACTCAGCCCCTCACAACTGCAGTATATTCTCCCTGGTAGCCAAGGAGTTGGGGGGAAAAAAAACAAATGTCAGAGTCTGGAAAGGCTGCTCTTTTCCTTGATTGCGCCCAAAATAACTCCCCCCACAATGTTTAAAGTGGGCAGCTTATGTAACCAGAATTACATCTATACTAACAATCAAGTCTAAATTTAGTTGTGTGAGGGATTTTTGGAAGTTTTGACACGCATGTCATCAATTTAAAACAGACTCACGATCCTAACAGTACAGCAATCTCTTTGTTCTGCTCACTAGCAAGTGCATTGACCTTTTATGGCGACTTTAATCTCTCTTAGGGATAAACCGATAGCAAAGTCAGTTAGAGTGTGCAGGATGTACGCGTAGTACTGAAGTTACATCAAGGTAACTAGTATTTTCAACATGCCCTGTGATTGCATAAAGTCAGTCCATCATTTGTCACATCATGAGATTATGTTGAATTATTTTGTTCTACATCACAGTCTCTATCACATATTCTGTCCCACATTTTTCTGACACCACGCTGTGACCTTCAAAGTGTGGTACACACTGTTACTCATGTATCAGGCAGTCTTATCCGGACCTCATTAACTGTTTACTTCACACTGTAGAATTCATTTCCCAGGGTCGTGCAGGAAGACATCCGTAGGGTTCCTCTTCAGATTCTATGTTATCGGTCGGTTGTTTCTGCTAAAGGTTATGTCAAAGCTGCTCATTGATAATGGCTGTGCTTTAAAAAGGGTAATACAATAACAGCTGTCATGATCTTCCTTCGATTCCATGAGTCAAGTGGAGTCTCCCTGGGAAGAAATTTTTAGATTAAAAAGCATATGCTTGCTACACTAAATAAGGAAGGTGATTTGCATTACAGATTTGATCAAACATTTTGAGCCTTTTCTGCCTCAATGAATTACTACAGATGCAAACAGATGATTCACTGTCCTTCCTGTTTTTTTCTTTTTGTAAGTCAGTCTTTTTCAAATAACAAGCGAACATGCTTCCGTTCTTATGTGTCAACTCATCGTAGTAAAGGGTGATGCGCCCTTAAAGATTAGCCTGCCGTGCAGCATGATTGTGAGTCGCAATTCTATGTGTATTCCAGAGCACAGAAAGACATTTGTTGTGTACAGCAAGTGTTTTGAGCCCAACCCTTTCACCAGCTATTGAACTCCACCTAAATGGCCGTGTTATCCCACAGTCTGACCCCTCAGGGTGTTAACCAAACACTCGCACACACAGTCCAAGACGTTACAAAGAAGCCAACACCTGTAAACCTGCGCCGTAAATGGCCCCCTGCGGTGTCACTCTCAAAGAACAAGCTTTCATCTCAGTTATATAACTATTATCTAACAAATCCATCTTGATGATGAACAGTTTTGATGTTGTACCTGCACCTGCACCAGAGTTGGACAGCAAATGTTTTGGCTCTGGTTGTTCTGTTTCATTCAACAGGCGAGCACAAAATGTGAAACAGAGTTCAGTGCAGATGATGCCAGTTACTGCACTGCTAATAATGTTACTATTTTAATACATAATTTGCAGTGAATGTTTTATATTGTATAGTAATTCCTTATATTTGATATTCATTATTTGCCTTTAATTTAAGTGTTTTTTTAGATATTATATTTTCACTCCCAATTCTATATTCTGGCTTGGGGTTTGTTCTCATAATCCAATTGAAATATTCGAAATATAGTAATCATAAACCAGTTTGATTTTCATGTCTTCTAACTTATATTATGGAATTATCTAATTTCATTATGGAAGGTACTGCAACTGCAACCCTTTGAGTATTTCATGCTCAACATAAAGGTGTTGTTACTCATGCCATGTCACGGTCCACAAGTACTGTCCTGTCAAGCACTGTCCTTGACACACTTCCTGGGTTTCTAGCAACGTTGCTCTTCACTTTCGCGGTGCGTCTCTTTGCTACTTTCTGTGGCTACCTTTTCCAGTGGCTTTTGCAACACAAACAGTTTTTGAACTTCGCTGTGGTTGAGCTCAACTGGGTGAGATAAAGATGTATCTTCGATCCCAACTACTGAAGCTGTTCTATTGGAGCATACTAATTGTGATCACAAGTCAACCTATTTGATCTGGTGGTTCCATTCACAGACAAGACTTGTGCCCTTATAAAGTTGAAAGTATGCCACTGTTTATTCTTCTAACACAATCTGCTCTTGGCTTTAAAGGACAACAGCTCCTCTGACAGTCTGAATTTACGTCAATGCCACCATCGCTGCCCCATTTCCTCCGTGCTCTAGCAGTGAGACACTTACAAAGACAAACCAACTGGGGGTCAAGTCCTCGGTGGAGCAACAATACTCCCACTCACATCCTATTATCCCAGCAGCACTCTTCTGTCCCATTTACTGTTTTGTATTTCCCCTCACGTCTCATGATTTTGCCCACCATGCACCGGGCCACTTTCCCGCCATTTTTTTTTTTTCGCTTCTTCTATTCCCGCCGCTTAGGCAGAGAAATGAGCTTTCAAGGATTTCTGTGTTTCTTGGCAAGTGAGGCCTGGTGGCATTAAATGAAAGCCAGACTCGGTTGAAGAAAAACAGTTACATAATTTCCAGCTCAGACCTTCACATTTGTTTTCACTTCTTCTGCAGCATAACCACACGTTACTGATTCTCCTTCCCGCTCTAACTCTGTTTATGCCTCACTTTTTCCAGTGATGGTGATCGTGCTGCTGCGCTATGCCCACGTCATTGAGAAGCATCAGAACTGTGTTCTCAACACAGCGAGCCTCTCCACAGGCTGGATCTGTGCAGCGGGACTCATCATGGTGGGCAACTTCCAGGTACGAATGAAGAAACACGAGTGAAATATGTTGGTCTTTATTAAGGTGGGTCGACCTCACTGTCTTATTTATCACTAAGATGAACCGGAAATAAACCAAACTGAATATTTGCGCAACAATATGCAAATGTGAGTGAAGAGCATCGTGTGTTGAAGACGGCTGATGGCCCTCCACACCAAGTGTGTTGAACAGATGTGCAGCCGCATGGAGCTGAAGCATAGCAAGCGCTGCAGGGCCCGTGATCATGAGAGGAAATTTACAGGAAGAGCCAGGACCAAGTGAGTCATCGGGTCTGGTCTGGCACCAGTGAAACTGGTCGACCTGGTCTCAAAAGGCAGAGTCCACAGCGAAGCACACGCCTGTGCTTGTGCTTTGATAATCACAGTGGCCTCCTGAATGTAACTGAATCAGCATGGGTCAAGAGATAGCTGCCATATTTACGCAGTATCTACGGGTACACAGCCGCAGGCTCATTAAAGTAGGAAACTCTCTCAGCCGGTGGTTAAATAGTCACAACTATGGGTTATGTAAGAAACTGGAAGACAGCTGTGGTTTGGTGGAAGACGGTTGGGTTCAGGAAGGAGAAGTTTTCTGTCATAAATTGTGGCTGTGATCAGAGGTCCTTAAAAGCTAAAGGCCTGTAGATTTCTGATTGTTTTATTGAGCTGTATGGTTGCACTGAAATACTAACTGGAAAGCAGCGGTTGCTGTCCTCACCTGGACTGGACACAGCTTTTCAGTTGTTGGTTGTGAGTTCAAGAAGCTAAGTAGCGTGGAGTAGCAGGCATGCGAGCGACCCTCATTCATTTCATATCGCGATATAGATACAGAAAGAATACATCATGAAGCCCTTATCATTACAGTTACCTACAAAATGTGTCTCATTTCACATATTCCATAGTCATAATTTCATCCGTATCTGTTGATAGCTTGTCAAGTCATTTTGTTCACAGGTAGACAAACCTAACCTCCTTGGCGGATTAAAAAACTGGGATTAGTGAAATAGAATCATGTTTTTCTATTTATTTTTTTCCGCATAAAGAGACAAAGGAAATTTTTATTTTATTTTTAGATTTCTAACACTTCATGCATGTTTGGTTGTTAATTTTTTTTTCGACTTAACATCATGCATATTATCAACATTTTGGTCACTTCACATGGCTGTCAGTTTGTGTGTGTGTGCGCGCGTATTTCAACAGTTTCTCTCTCCAGGCACGTCCAGTCAGACCGGAACCTTTTTGAGTTTGCACAGTTCATGTGTGGCTGTGAAGAACTATGCGGCGTACAATATCAAATGTTCTCAGATTAATTTAGTTTAGTAAACACACACTGTGTACAGGGCAAACTGAAGCCTGAAGTGAGTGTCTGTGGATCACTCTTTACATGATGAAATACAATTTCCTTCAATGACTTGCATAAACAGCACAAACACTGTTGAGATTCAACCTGGTCAGAAACTTGCCTTCCAAAGATAATATTAAACACGAAGAGCAAACATCTCAGTCGCACTGATCCGCTATTAAATGTCAAATGTAAACTCTTTACCCTGCCTTCACATCTGTATACTCAGCTGGTCGTGCTGTCGGACACGGCGTCTGCCTGGGGGGCTGGTGGGGGTGGGGGCTTTGACACGTGTACACATACTTGACTAATACCTAGTCTCATCATGGGAGTCTCCTCCGTGGTTCAGCTCCTCCTCGCACATGATGGTGTCCCGCTCGCCACATTAGTATTCATGTATGCAACCAACTGCCAGTCCACGTCCGTCTGCGGGGCTGAATTTATCAGGTCCATCATGCTGAGTCATCAAGGCTGATTTACCGTCAGCACAAACACTGCAGGCTGATCTGGAGTTGAGACCTTTGAAGGAGGATGGGCAGGTTTGGAGAAATTCTCCTCAGTAGCGTCTCCTAGCATTTGGAATTAGTCCTCAACTATTCCATTAGTTCATCCTGAAATCCAGGCGCCATTCCATGTGTTTCATGTGCTGTAGAAGCACATCAGTAAAGCTCACTGAGGAAATTGGAGATAATACAGACTGGAGACTCAAAAATAACAATGAAAACAGACACAAATCAAGACTAAAAATTGTAAATAAAAACTTGGAATACAAAAAGGTGTAATAGTACAATACTGCTGAATGATCGGATAGTTACAGTCAGTTATTCCAGTTATTACTGGACAGGAAGAAAGGTCTCCACACAGAGTCAAACTTGTGAAGTAGATGAACCTTGGTGAGTCTGTGTTTTCCAGCTGTATTATCCACCAACATTGGCCTTCCAGGTGACTTCCGTTCACCTGGATCATTTTTTTTGTCATTCCTTGTGTCAGGCCGGATCGAAGAGGGCCCTCGACCAGCAGAATTCTGTGAGACTGTTTCACCCCCCCCACCAGTCATCCCTGCCTTCTACTTTTGAAAACCGCTTTGTGTTTTGGATTGTAACCGACGGTTGAGAC
This sequence comes from Synchiropus splendidus, assembly GCF_027744825.2. NCBI lineage: Eukaryota > Metazoa > Chordata > Actinopteri > Syngnathiformes > Callionymidae > Synchiropus > Synchiropus splendidus. The sequence goes on along the minus strand of NC_071342.1, from coordinate 10,762,407 downwards.
GTTACACCAGGCACTCCCTGTCAGTTCCTCAAAACTTCCCCCTAGAATATGACACGCTTCAATGAGCCCTCAGGCGGAGGTCTTCAGGCTCTCATTCAATCAATCCTAATAGATGTAATCTTCAGGGACAACTTTGTGTGTTTGGGTTGTGTTTCTCAGTCTGTGGCAAAGCCTAAATGACCCTAATTATCTTGTAAAATCGCCAGATAAAGTTTTCATTTCTGCTGTAATAGAAACTGAAACCCTCGAACGGTTCCCCGGAATCTTATCTCCGAGTCGCTCTCGTCTCTCTGTGTTGGTGCCAAATCCAGCCGTCACATGCTCTCAGCGGCGCTTTTGTTTATTGTTCAAATTCTTCTTGTGACCAGCTGAGTGAGATGGCTGTTTCTTACGTCTCCCTTTCTCCAACATTTCGATTCATCCCAAGTCAGAAGGGCAGAAACGCAGCAGTGGAGGTGTTGTTCACGCTCTCTTGTCTTGTGACAGGTGGATAACGCCAAAGTCCTCCACTATGTGGGAGCAGGCGTGGCCTTCCCTACCAGCATGCTGTTTGTGTGCCTTCAGTCTGCGCTGACATATCGACTGGCCAAAACCCAGGGGGAGTACAACGTGGCCCACCTGCGACTGGGCATGGCCCTGCTGAGCTTCATAGCTTTAGTGCTGAGTATCCTTCTCTGACCGATGGTGTGAATAAGGTACACCAAGAAGCTGGTTCTTCCGCAGATGTTTGTCCTTAACCGTGTTTGCAGGCGGCGTGTTTTTCTGTCAGGAGAGCTTCGCGCTGCAGCATGCGTCCGCCATCTTCGAGTGGGTGTTCTGCGTCATCGTCATGCTCTTCTTCGGCACCTTCTCGTTCGAGTTTGCCGGCGTGTCTGGAGACACCATGGCGGTGCTGGCAAGAGGAGGCGCTCTGGGACCCGGCGGGAGGGAACACAAGGTGGACGCGCTGGGAGGTGCCGTCCCACGCTCGCAGCCTCTTCCGCCGGAGAACATGACCATCCTGTAGCTGCTTCCGCCGCTCATTTGGGGGGACCCTCCTCCTCAGTGCCCTGGGAACTGGCGGCAGGACTGACCCGGAAACAAAACTGTCTCCAAAGATTTGCCTTTTGCACGTTACACAAGAGTGTAGCTCGCTTCCTGACCATCAGAGAGGACTCCAGTAGCGTGGCCTTTGACTGTCTCGCTCTTGGGAGCAGTGGACTCCATGGATCCTTGGACTTAAACCGTCAAAGACGACAAGAACCTATCTCTACGCCACACTGTCAGTTTAAAAAAAAAAAGTAGTGGCACATTCTAAGAGGATTCTTTCAGACAATCGAGACGTTTTGGGGATCAGAAATGGTGAGACCACTTCCAACTAGTGTCAGTTTTAAAAGTGTTGGAGTGCATTATGGACTTTTGTAGTTTGAGTGGTGGCAGTCCTTGATCGTGGACTCCATGAGAAGTGCCACATTAACAGTCGCCGGGCGAGGAGGGACCAAGTCAGATGGCCACACATGAAAACCACGTGGTCGTACGTTTGGTGCTAGGAAATACCAAGAGGTAGTGTTGCTGCTGATTCACAGCCGGCCTTCCTACCTGAGATAACTGTGCTATTCCAGAGTGATGTAACACGGTTGCAGATCAGCCTTCAATTATTCACCCCGTCTGACGCTCTCAACGGTTCAATACGCCGCAGCTGTTGTTCATTTGTCACACTCTAGCGTATTATTAATGCAGCCAAATAAACTGGAGCTGCTGGGTAGCAACACAAACTACTGTTTTATGCAGCACACTGACGTCAACGTGGTGAAGCGACTCCGATTGTCACAAATATGGTGTCTTTTTTTTTAATCTGATGACTTCAAACCGAAGTCGATGTATGACGTAAACATTTAGCGTAGGTGAATGTTATCAAAGTTGCGGTGGGAAGTGTAGCTTTTCCATTCAAACCGGTTCAGGGAGCAGCCCGTTATCACGTGCGAGTAGTTTGCTCAAGCGACATCAGCTCCCTCTGGTGGCAGACTAGGTGTAGTCCCCGCTCAAGTGCTCTGACCACAGCCAGCTCCAGTGAGGGTCACATGACGAGACAGGTGGTCGTAATCTATCTCTTGTTTGAAGCGGACGTGTTGTACTTGATGTTTTTGGCTCCGAGTTGTCCATTATTGGGGACGTGACGCTCCACCCTTGAGGAGACTTGGTGGGTTCACTGAGACGCACATCTCCTCCACTGAGCCGTCTGTGATCTTTGCTCTCAGGAACACGTTACATCACCAGCCGCATTGTTCGACCTGGAGAGTCTGTTCGGCGCCTGTGTTGTCTCTGCTTTCATCGTTGGTCTTGTATATTTTTGTGAGGTTGTTGATGAAGCTTATCCAAGATATGATATTTTGTTAGTGCGGAAACATTCCTGAGAGTATAGATGCTTGATACTGATGTACTACTAACCAGCAAATGCAAAACCCTCCACTTGTGCCTTAAAGTGTTACCAAAGAGTTTCAGGTTGTTGATGCCAAGTCACGTGATTGTGCCGACTTTTCTCCTTCAACAATAAAATCTGTTCATAAAAATGGATTCAAATGCAAAAGTCGAACTTCAGTGATTTTGGTGAACGATGACAGAATTTTTTCAAAACTCAAAAAATGACTTTTTATTATCAAAAGTATAAAAAATAGTATACATCCCAGATAATACAACATAAAAGGAGATTCATCTCATGGCAATAATCGCAACAAAAATGACTTATCTCCATTATCAAAGGTTACACAAAGAATATATTTTACATTTTCCAAATTTTCCATTTGATTCAAATAAGCTATTCTAAGACTTTGTTTCACTTTTTTCATTATTGACAAAACAATGATGAATACCTTATTTTTCTGTCAGGTAATTTATCCTCTTTGTCTTTTATTTCCTTTAACTCCACAGGAATTAAAGAAGATCCCTCAATAACGTTGTTACTAAAGTCCTCCTCCTTAATGAAATGAAATTGTCTTAAAATGTCCAGAAAATAACCCTTGAAATATCCTCCACATACATGTCTTTTTTTATCTTCATATTGAGCCATGCTTTGTCCTGATTTTTATCGCATATCTCACTAAACTTGAAAACATGTTCAATAAATGAGCATTCCCACCCTTTCCTTTCTTATTCACTCCAAATAGCCACGTTCTCAACCATACTCCGTCCCACACAGTCATCTCTTTCCAGTTCCTCACCACACTTTATCTTCATAGTCCCTGAAAAAACACATTTATATTCTCTAGTACATTATTCGTATCTTCCTCTTTCTCCTTTTTTTGTGCCACCTTTATCATCAATTTGCCTTATTTTATTTTCCTGTCTTGTCTCTTACATTTGTAAAAAAAAAAAAACCCAGTACATTTTTCTCCTCCTGCCACTACATATCTTGCTTTACTTCTTCTTACTTTGCAGCTTGACATTTCTTTTCTTCCGTTCAATTTCAATTCAATTTCAAATGTATTTAATTCCTGTAATTTTCCTCCTTTAAAATGTCCTCATTCATTCTTAATTCAGATGTATTTAAGGTTTCACCCTTGCTTCTTTGCACAAAATAAAATCTATTTTGCTTTGTTTTAACAGTCCATTAAGCATTTGATATATATTTTCTTTCCCCTGGAAATTTTGATCTCTACACATCCACCCTCCCTTTTTCCATCACATTCATTAAGACTCGACTTGACACGTCATTCGTAAAAGCCTTATTCACAGAAAGGTCCGTTCTTCCACACCATGCAGTGGAATCTCCCATAAAAATACATTTTCCATCACATCTTTTTACCTGTTTTTATTTTGTATTTTTTTTTTAAACAAACCCTTTTATATGGTTTGGCGCATTTATTCACTCCATTTCATCATCCTCCCTTCACCATCTTTTTCACATTCAACTCCCTATGTTATCAAAATCACCACAGTATTTCTTTCCCCAATACTATAGAAAACATTACCATTCCATTTACTTTGGAAGCGCTCCATCTTCCCCATATCCCGATGAGCTTAAATTATTGCGCATTCAATAAATGTATTGCTTTTTGCATTTTTTTTTCTATACTTTCCAGGCCATTTGTGTTAAATGTAGAAAGCAGGATTCTCAAGACCAACCAGCAAAAACGAAACCCCAACGAGTAACGTCACTTAAACTGTTTTGGTTACTAAACATCCCGAACAAAATGATTTTTTTCATCATCTTCTTCATGCCCTTGTTGGTATTCTCTTCCTCTCCTCATCCTTCTCTCTTCTACTCTCCTCCACAGGAACTTTTCTTATTCTTGTAGACCACCCTCTTCCCCGTCGTCTGTCATTGGCTCTCCTTTTGAAACCTCACTGACCTTCAACCTTCTCCCCCTTTTCCCACCCATGATCTCCTCATCCCGCCCCCCCAGTTTGTCCATGACCATCTCGCTTCCGGCTTTTTCTTCACAACTCACTTTCTCTTCTTGTTTTCTTCCAGTCTTTTGTTTACCGTCAATATATCGCTCTTATTTTCAGCACCACTATTTCTTCATCCTCTCTTATTCCATTGACAGCTCCGCCCTTACAGCTTGCATCAAATCCTCCAAAACCACCATCACCTTGGTTCTCATCACCGTCCGTGCTCGCACCTGCTGCGTCTCTGGAGGCTCCATCTGCTGCTGTGACACCTCAGCTTTTCTTCCAATCTCCTTCTGACTTCCTGTTGGCGCCACCTCCTGTTTCTTTCCCTCCTCCATGCTTCGTCCTGCCTCCAGCATTGTTTGCTCTTCCTCTTCAGTGGAGTCAGTTTGTATGACACCACTTTGTTCCAGCCCCTCCACATTGTTCAGTGATCTCTGTTCTTCATCATCCTGCATTCTTCTTACTCTCACATTTTCAGTGCAGCCCCTTGTATACTGTCCTTTTCTCCCCAGATTGAAGGCAAGTCAGCTCAGGGCAGTGTACCTGCCGATCGCGTATCACGCTGATACATGCAGGACCAGTCTCTGAATACAACTTTGTTGACTAACGTAATGAGATGGTGTCTTTATTAAATCTTACTCTGAGATCAGTTCCTGGCCAGAGTCTTCTTTAGAGGGGGGAGAGTGGTTCCACTCCCCATGACTCTGTTTCTGCAGGATGACTTTGCCAGATATGTACGATGCCATGGAGAGGAACGACACAAACCACATGTCTCTGCAGATCCCTGGTCCCCAGCATTTTCCCATTGTAGGTAAAGCCTTCTTTTGTTTGTTCCATTCCTCCTTCAGTTTCAAATTTGTGTCCCAAAGGATGCACAGACGCCAGTTCCCCACACTGTTTGGATATTTCCCTCAAGCTGTCCATTTTTTCATCCACATCCAGCATGACAGAATAATCTCTTCAATGTCTTCACAAGCCCTCAGCTCTAACAAGAAGGAGAAAAAGCAAAAGATAAAGTTTGTCAAACCTTCCGTCTCCTGTGGTTCGTTTTATATAGATCTGAGGGAGAACAGAGGAAGTGTCCCCCAGGAGCTCAGCACTAACACGTCCACACTCTTTGGCTCCCTTGGACCATGTGAACATCACATCACAACTTCATCGAATGGCTCACCAACTTTATCCCTCTATATTTGCCACAACACTGGACGCTTGAAGGTGGGCACCAGCACACTTCTCCTCCATTCCGCGGGGATCTTCTCACTCTCGAAGACCTTGTTAAATGTTCTAGCCACGGTCACCTCTCTTGAACACCTCCACAGGTATATCATCAGGAACCACTGCCTTTCCACTCTTCATCCTCTCCAAAGCCCTTCTCCCTTCACTCCCTCTTCTCTTTGTTCTCTCTCATTTTCCTCATCCATCAGTGACGCTCGCCACAGGACGTTGGGAAGTTCCATTTCAACCGCGCTTTGGCTCCATCTAGCGACCAAACATTAACATCGTTGGCTTTCAAATTACATAGACTGTTTCTTCTTAAGATGCTCATAAAAATAATGTGACTGAATCAATTTTTCTTTAACGATTAGCCGAGTTAAATGTTGGTGCAGTGTAATTTAATGAACGTAGAATGAAAGATTCAAAGTGAACACTGAATATGTACTGAAATTCACAAACATACCCAAACATTTACATTTCAAGAGAACTATATACACACAGGGAACGATCCACGGAGGCACGGAAGATACAAAAGATGAATATTTACACTTTAAATTGAAGATTTACTTATTAATACAAATTAAATGTTAACAATATAGTTAACATTTCCTTTACACAGCGATGGTTCGAATCAAGTTAACCGGACTAGTACTAGTCAAAGAAAGAAGAATCTGTTGAAAGAAAAATACAGATTCATAATTACATCGTAATATTAGCACAGAGTTTCATGTTGTGAATTCGGACAAGCCTGATCCCTGGGCTGGGACACATGACACGTCTCAAGACTCAGCAGCAGTGGGTTGTTGAATTAATATATATATATATATATATATATATATATATATATATATATATATATATATATATATATATATATATATATATATATAGAGAGAGAGAGAGAGAGAGAGAGAGAGAGAATGAGAGAGAGCTGTGAATGAGTCCAAATGTGAATTGGTCCAGTGTGATTCATGCGAAATTTGGTGCCATGTAAAATGTGTACATTTTAGGAAAGAAACACATTGAAAAGATCTAGTGCACAAGCAAGCAGATGTTGATGAGGAAGAGCTCCAGGATTCATCAACTGCTTTACATTCATTTTGCGAGGATACAGATGAAGAAGACACAACAAATACTGTGCGTCACAAAGTTGATGTCCCTGAAAAAAAAGTTGAGTACAGGGTGTGTGTATTGGGACCAAAAGACGTCAACATACACATAAAAAAAAAAAAAAGAAATGGAATAAGATACAGCCAAAAATGGCAAGAAAACACAAAATTCACCGTGGACTGATGTACTGTACAAGGCATTTAGGGAGATAAATCCATCTTGCGTGCTGGCGTTCAAATAACAGCATATCAAATCCAACCAAAGGTGAAAAAGAGGTTCTTCATATTTTAGTGCATCTGCATGCTGTACGTGCATGCTGCGTACTTACACGTTTACTATTCGAACTAATCCAAAACGTACTGAGAAAATCATTTCCATTAAAAATAAAACATGATCAAAATGCTGTCAGATGAAGACAGGTCAAGAAATGACAAAGAGGAAGGATTGCACAGGAATTAGAGAAAGGTCTCGGCAACTACTACTATTTGCAGATGCAGAAGACACCCATCGAGGAGGTGCAAGCTGGAAACTTCACAAGTCACAAAAGACATTTTAAAAACAATGTCATGGGAGGTTAGGACTGCTGCCCGACTCCACAATGACCTCTTGCTGGAACTGATGCTTATTCAAAATAAAACAAAACAGGCAGGGACTCATGCTGCATCAAAGGTAGTGACGTGTTCGCTGTGTCGACCCTTCAGTGCGTGTACCGAGTCATCTGGCAGCGAGTATATGAACAGCGCACCGAGAAATACTCCAATGATGGTCGAAGCCTCGAACAGGCCGTACCACGTGACCGGTTCAGGAAGTGGATCGAGCAGTTCAATTCTAGATTTAAGCAGCATGAAACGGTTCCCCGTTTTGTCACATTTTGTGAGCAGCTGTGTATCGATTATCAAATACTGTAGTCATGGAACCATGGAGAAAGAGACGGTTGTCCCTGCTTGAGGAACACTTTGTTCTTATCTCTGCCAACAAGGTAATTACCATGTATTACAGATATAGCGGGGGAAATTCTGTCAAAGAAAAGAACCTGTCTCAGTCCAAAGACAGTTGGAAAAAAATCTAGTTTTTCAATTTAAAAAAATGAAATTAAAATTTGCTGTGTGTGTTCACCATTATAGCAGTTACCCCCATCTGTGTCTTATACTGTTGATGACTTGAGTACAATCTTACTGGGAGCTTTGGGCAACACCAGTTCATGCTTGCAGAATCTTATATTTAACGTCCACTTGGTGGTGCCAGAGCGCAAATGAACCTTCTTGAGGAGTCGACTCATGTGTCGAACCAATTCCTCTAACTGCCTCAGTACTTCAAGAAGCTTCATCTCACCATCACGAATCTAAGGGAAACCTAGCTCACCTCCACATTGACGCATTTTCAGTACATTTGATGGCAGACACTGGTCTTAATATTTTGGCAGAACACCTCTCTGGATGCAACAGGCGGCGGCGTGGTGAGAAAGATCAAATGTTGGATGTCAACACCGACCCCGTTAGAGCCCACGATATCACATCAAAGCTGAAGGACAGAACCAAAACATTCACTGTGCTGCATCTTTGCTCTGCACATGTTGTGAAAGCCGTGTCACAGGCAGCAGAAAGGCAGGCACATGATGGAGCCACTGTGGAGCAGGCCACATTCTGTTTTGCCTACTTTTGAACTGCACTGAGATGCAGTCAGCTGGTGCGGTGTTCGACCAAATGTCTAGCGTTTTTGAAGCAGAGAAGAACTCACATGTGCTAAGGAACAGCAGATTATTCCTTGACACCTGGGTCTGGCAAGCAAAAGCAGTTCCACAGGAGGAAGAGTGTCATGTGAGAGAATGTGCCAGAGAAACGGATGACTTCCACCATCAGAATCATCCAAAGGGGGTCATCAAAAATTCCCCTTTCACACATAGGAGAAAAAAAACACTATTTCATCAGGTGTCATCAACATTTTGATGAAAAATTACATGGGCATTACGGATGGGCGATATGGACAAAAAAAGTTATCGCGGTAACTGTTGACATTTCGGCGATAACGATAATTATCACGATAAATACATTTTATTCTAGTGTTGGACACACTACAGTGTCTCCTGAAATGATGTGAATTATTAGTGGAGTTTGTCTCCAACGTCATTATTTGTTTATGTTTAAATATAATAGTTAACCGAGTGTAGAGATGAGAAATTCAGTGTCTCACGTCTCTGGTAGAACCCGCTGGTGTCTGACAGACTGCTCTGCCAGCTTTATTTTGGGGTTAAATTGAGCCGTCTGTCGGCTGTATCACATGTCTCTTAACAGTTGACTTTAACTGTGGAGCAGTCTGGACACATTTCCTAGATGCTATTGAAGAAATATTAGAAATCATCTGAATAAATGATCATTTAGTCATATTCTATTTTCCAAATCATTATACAAACTGTCAGTCCTTTGTCTTGTGTGATGAAAAAAACCTTTTTCAAATTCTCTCTCCTAAAATGCTTGTTTTTCATTGCCTTATTTGCAGATGCAGAGAGTGAGCCGCGTGTTTATCGAATTTATCGTGAGATGTAGAATTGTCATTGTGGAGATTGTGTTTGGCAGTGTACGATACGCCATCGCCCATCCCTCCTCACCAATACCTCAAATATGTGTTTCAATATATTCTTCCGTGATTCTTGCCACAGTACATTCACACAGAGACAAGCAGGGTCTTCCTTGTGGATCCATGACGTCAGGTACCATCGATAATTTACAATACTTGATATTAAATACCTATAATTATCAACATATGTTTGTGTTTTATGTTTGATGAAAACAGCTGTTGTGGACCACCACTAACAAACTGGGTGAGATGGTTTACAAATAAACAGAAGAATTAAATGGTAAATTTGACCACTTAGTATGCAGTTTGTGACCCATCGGGTTGAGCATTATTGATAAAATAGTGGGAAAATATGAATATATCAATCATCATAAAATCATTACAACAAAGTTATGAAATGAAAGTGTCCGTCTCTAATGCGTCTCATGTCTGGGGACAGTTTACAATCACTTTGGACTCATCTGAACACTTTTCCTAGATGCTATTGAAGAAAAAGTGGGAAAATCTGAATATATCAATTATGATAAAAACCATTACAGTGACATTATAAAATGAAAGTGTATTGAATGTCTCTCAAGTTTGAGGACAGTTTACAATCACTGCACGCCCGACTCCTGTAGCGCTTAAATCCACCAACGAAATTCACAGACTGAAAGACAGACTCACCTCAGTGAGGTGCAGAAGTGGAGAGCAGAAGTGCGACTGGAGTGGAGAAGAACTTGTACAGTGGTACCTCGGTTTTGAAATGTCCTGGAATTCGAACAAATCAGAGTTCGAACAAAAATTTTGAGATTTTTTTGCTTCAGATTTCGAGCAAAACGCTTTTCTTTACTTAGTCACAGCCAAACTGCACAGAAGCGCACATTCAGAGCTGGACATGCACCGGGCACCTCTTCACTTCTGGAGAGACGTCACTCACTCGGCAACCCCTCCCACATGCAGCGGCCACACACATAGAGGAACAGCGCACCTGCAGCAGACACTCTACATTCACTCCTACAAAAGACTATTTTAAGGCTTGGAACGCATTATTTCTTTTTCCATTCATTGTAATGGGAAAAATCGATTCAGATTTCGAACAAATCGCTTCTCGCACGGCCTTCTGGAACGGATTGTGGTCGAGAGCCAAGGTACCACTGTATTTGGCAGCAGCAGCGCAAGAGAAACAGGATTGGTCATGTGACTGGAAACTGATTGGCCGCCGCAAACTTACTTTCGCCAGGGCTGCAGCTGATTGGCTGCTGTGTGCTTACTTTTGGGAAGGTATTTGACATTAGAGCAGCAGGTATCACCATCAAGTGGTGGGTTCAAGAGCAGTGTATTCAAATACAGACTTTGGGTATCACTCTGACCCTGCCACTATCTGTTACCAGCCGGTGTCCAAACAGTTTCGCTGTCACTCTCACATGCTGTAACTCAGAGCCCCTCCCCCAACCAATGGGAGAAGGGGAAGAATGTCTGAGTCACAAGGCATTGCGCCGCTGCAGACAGTCAGGATGGCCGAGCGGTCTAAGGCGCTGCGTTCAGGTCGCAGTCTCCCCTGGAGGCGTGGGTTCGAATCCCACTTCTGACAGCATGTTTTGATGCCACGCAACTGCTATTCAAAACAACACTCCAATGACGGCTTCAGTTTCACACTGCGAGTTCTGTCTCGTGTGGCCTCATGCAATGTACTTTGTTCCTCCTCAGCTGGTGGGGCTCTGCTCAAATTAGCTGATTTGTGACCCATGACGAAGGAAGTCGTCACCTCAGATGTTAACTGAGTCTTGTCATGTTTGTTTTACAACGAAATAGTGGAAACAAGCTGCATAATACAGAGTGTTTGGATTGATCCACACTGCTCTCACAACACGTTGAAAACAGTGAGAGAGATTACTGATGATCGACGAGATTTTAGTCTGTGAAGTCCAGATCCATACCTCAGAAATGATCAATGAATAGTCGAGTGATCTTCAGTGACTTTTGCTCCCCGGCGGCTACTGTGTTTGTGTCGAGTCCCGCTGCACACGTAGTTTCCGACATCTAGCACTGGGTCACCTGAGTTGAGAAGCTCACTCCCATGGAGAGTCTCCAGGGACAAGGTGCTGCCCTCCCAACTCACTTGTGTTCACGTCGGACTTTTGAGCCAAACGCGTTTTTTCTCAACACAGCTACAAGTTCAGACGAAACCAAATGTGTTGCTGCGCTCATATGAACAAAACTTAAGGGTCTATAAAAAAAGATCACAGCCAAGTCGTACTGTTTGCCCACAAATCGGCCTCAAAGAACCCAAGATCAGGACCCACTGCCTTTCCTCTCTTCATCCTCTTCAATGCCCTTCGCACTTCAGCCTTACTAATCTTTGCCACGTCCTGATCTACGATGGTCACTCCCTCTACTTCTCTCTCATTTTCCTCATTCATCAGCTCCTCAAAGTACTCTTTCCACCTCAGCAACACACTTCTGTTATCAGTCAAAACATTTCCCTCTCTATCCTTGATCACCCTAACCTGCTTCACGTCCTTCCCATCTCTATCTCTCTGCCTTACAATCCTGTACAAATCCCTCTCACCCTCCTTACTGTCCAACCTGGCATACACGTCGTTGTAGGCCCTCTGTTTGGCCATTGACACCACTACCTTCTTTTGCTGGGCCTCCCTGTACTCCTGCCTACTCTCTTCTGTTCTCTCAACATACCACTTTTTCTTAGCTGACCTCTTCCTTTGTATGCACTCCTGCACTTCTTCGTTCCACCACCAAGTCTCCTTATCCACATGTCTTCCAGATGACACACCAAGAACTCTTCTACCTGTCTCCCTGGTCACCTAAGCTGTAGCTGTAGTTGTCCAGTCATCGGGAAGCCCTTCTGGGCCACCCAAAGTCTGCTTCAATCCCTCCCTCAAGGCAACACAAGACTCTTCCCCCTTTAGCTTTCACCACTTCATCTTCGTCTCTGCCTTTGCCCTCTTCACCTTCCTCACCACCGTGGTCATCCTGCACACCACCATCCTGTGTTGTCTGGCCACACTCTCACCCACTACTACTTTACAATAACTGATCTCCTTCAAGTGACATCGTGCTCCTACATCCACTTCTGTAGGTCACCCTATGCTCCTCTCTCTTCTGGATGAAAGTATTGACCATAGCCATTTCCATCCTTTTTGCAAGGTCTACAACCATATGACCTTCAGTGTGTGTTCCTATCCTGGATACCAAACTTTCCCATCACTTCCTCGCCACCTCTGTTTGCTGCACCAACATGTCTGTCCCAATGGTCACTCTCACGCCTCTGGGAATACTCCTGCAGTTCATCTAATTCACTCCAGAAGGTCTCCTTCTCCTCAAGGTCACACCCCACCTGTGGGGCATAAGCACCAACTACATTGAAGATGACCCCTTTAATTTCTAACTTGAGATCACTCTGTCTGATACTCGGTTCACTTCAAGAACATTCCTGACAAACTCCTCCTTCAAGATGAAGGAGGAGTTTACGCTGCTGCAGACAGTCAGGATGGCCGAGCGGTCTAAGGCGCTGCGTTCAGGTCGCAGTCTCCCCTGGAGGCGTGGGTTCGAATCCCACTTCTGACAGCATGTTTTGATGCCACGACAACTGCTATTCAAAACAACACTCCAATGACCGCTTCAGTTTCACACTGCGAGTTCTGTCTTGTGTGGCCTCAGGCAATGTACTTTGTTCCTCCTCAGCTGTCGGGGCTCTGCTCAAATGAGCTGATTTGTGACCCATGACGAAGCACGTCATACCAACATTGTCCTGACCTTTGCAAAATGCTTCTACTTTTGATATACTGATATGTGGTCTTCCGCGTCCACATAGGCATATTTAACTGTGACATGTCACCTCATTGAACTTTTGGAAACATTCACCACACAGCAGATAATATCTGTTTAGCACTTAAACGCAGCACAGAAGAATGGGGAGCAACTGACAAGGTTGCAGCAGTTACAACAGATCATGGGGCAAATATGGTTACTGCAGTGCACAAGGCTGGATGGAGGCATCATCCATGTTTTGAGCATACACTCAATTTAATTGTAAAGGACAGTTTAAAAATGGTCCCAGAAGTGGTGCAAGTGCTGGAGCAATGCAGTGCGATCATGTCCTTTTTTCACCACAGCACACAGGCCATGCAGACGCTCAGGGGTATTCAACAACGGTTGAAAGTGGCAGAGTTAATCCAGTCAGGAGATACTCGCCGGAATTCAGTTCTTTACATGCTGGAGAGAAAAATTAAGCTGTCTCTGTCTTTTAGGGAGAAATGCAATGTGCCTAAATGAGGGAGAATTATCCCTCATAAAGCAAACAATTGATGCACTGCAACCATTTGAAGAAGTAACACAGGAAATTTCTTCTGAAAAGCATGTTTCAGCCGCTCCTGTCAGTCATTCACAGGGCTGTAGCAGCTGTGAACGTGGAGGCAGGCCCCTTGCCACACAACTGACACGGCAATGTCAGCGCAGATTCAGGGGTATTGAGAGTATTCAATGTCTAGCTGCCAGTTCATTTCTGGATGTTAGGTTCGGTACCGCCAATACCAGCCTGAATATCACTCACTATCGGATGGGAAAGGAAAACAGTGGAATCGAACTTCAACAGTTTGTAATCTGGGACTGTGGTCAAACGTTGCGGCACAGAAACATGAAAATCTCCAGTTTTGTGGTCCAACTGTCAGGGAAGAGAAGAAGAAAGGGGGAGGGAATACAAGACTCGTCAGTCAGGATGGCCGAGCGGTCTAAGGCGCTGCGTTCAGGTCGCAGTCTCCCCTGGAGGCGTGGGTTCGAATCCCACTTCTGACAGCATGTTTTGATGCCATGGCAACTGCTATTCAAAACAACTCACAGGATACTGAGGACAGTGCCACCAAAACATGGAATGAGGAAAAACACACAGGAAACCTGTAGCAGAATAAAAGCCATGATAAGACATGCACAATCTGAAAGTTATCAAACACGCTGGAACAAATGCAAGAGAGGAACCACTTTACCCGTGGACACGAAGCAACCATCTGGCAACACTGTCTGTTGAAATCAGTGAGACTTGATTACAGGATAGGTCCCAGCTGTGCTGCTGCGAATCTGAAATGAAAATTTATTTAACACCTGTTCTATGAAGTGTGCGATGGCCTCCGACTGGGCTTTGCTATCGGTAAACCTCTGTTCTCTGTGGCTTAAACATGTACAGATTTTTATGGGCATACTAGCTTCCAACCATTGAAGCCAATGATGTTTGGTGACATTCCAGCGCGTAATGCGCTGTTCTCAGTGTCGCCCTTCCTCCAGCTTCACAGCACAGCTGAGACCAATTCCACAATCAAGCCTTGCTGATTTCAACACCGTGGTTCCAGACTGTGTTGACAGATGGTCACTTCGCGTGCACCAGTAAAGTTCTTCCTCTCATGCCATCTCAAACGTGATCAATATATTTGGATTGTGTGTGTGTTTGTTATTAACTGCCTTCATAGTTCATTCCTTGTTTTGTTTTCTGCTCTTTTCGCTGTTTGCTGGGTGCTGCGTGTGTTTTTGCTACTGTTTTCTGGAGAAAACAAAAGGTCTCTTGAATGTGTGTGTGTCTAATTCCACCACTGAGCATTTTTTTGTTCTTTGGGTTTTGTGAGTTTTTGTTCTCCATGATTTAGGGCTTGACTTGCATTTGCCTATTTTCAGTTTCAGGCTTTTGCCAGTCCCTTTGTGTTGGTGACCACGCCCTTGTTTCCTGTTTGTTTGTTTTTTCTCTTCAATTTTTGTGTATTTGTATTACATCTCTGTAAATCTTGTTGTTTTGAGTCTTCTGTCCACTGTTAACAATCTTGGCATTTAGGTCTGGTCCCTTGAGCCACCATGACACACTTTATGCTAAACCAAATCAGTGTTGTAAGATGAAAAGATAATTTAAAAGATACATGTGTACAAACTGTCCATAATCATAAACTGACCTCATGTTGAACATTTCACTTGCCTCACTCTCAGAAGTGCTGCTGTATTTTATTGCAGTTAGAACCTAAAGAAATGTTTGAGTCTCAATCCAGCTGCCCATTGTGGCTACACCACTACCACAGTAGAAGTAGTGCTGTATTGCCTCAGGCAGTTCAGCTGCAAGATACCTGAAAATCTAGGACAGTTTTTAGTGTACACAAACAAATGTATTAATTTTCATAGACACACAGATATACATAATATTTTCAGCATGTATGTAGAAGTAGCTCTGGAAAGAGCTGTTTGGTTTCTTCTGCCAATGGCCAGTCCTGCTGCAAGACATCTGAAAAATCTAAGTAAAAAAATGTGTGTGTACAACATGACGTAACTATGTACAAATATTCAGAATATCTTCATTTAAGAAATTTCTTCCTCATCCCTTCTAGCCACTGTTTCGAGAGTGCCTCAAAATGCGGGTAGTACACCCTCCCACAAAACTGACTGACCACATTCCTCACAGGTATTTGCCTGCACTGTCCTCTTATATGGCCTGATTTGGGGACAAACTGAAAAAGAACAACAGGTTGTACTGCCTGTGCCATCCTGCCATCCTCTCCCGGTCAAACAGATAAACTCCGAGGGAGTCGGGGCCACGAGTGAAGCCAGCAGCTCCTCCAAAAGCTTGACTGTGGTGTCCTCTCCCCGTGTCCTCCGACGGCAGTGGAGAGCCATCTCCTTTCTTGTAAGATATCTGTCAAGCACCACTGAAGCCTGAAGCTGCCGGACCTTTGCCCACATGCATTCTGTGGTGTATCGGGCCACACGATGGAGCCACTCCTCCTGTATGGTTCTCCCGAAGTTGTTTGAGAACACGTGTTGGGCTGTTACCCAGGCTCCTCTCCCGCAGCAGCGGAATTACCCGGACATCACAGGCGTAAGAATGCTCCACAGAATTCTTTTGAAGAAGAGAGACAACACTTTTGAGTTAGGATAGCACGGAATTCTAACCTGTGAGCTGAGTCCAGCTGTTGGAGGACAGCCTGGCTCCAGGAAACATGCAAGGCTTTGCACTTTGCACGAGCCAGTGTCTCAGTATCCATATTATTGATGTGGTCAACATCCAGGACCCGCCCTGCCCCAGTCAGCTAATGCCCACCACAAGAAGGATTGGGGCACCACCTTCACGTTCCACAGCTTATAAGGCATCCAAACAAGCAGTGAGTGGGCCAGGTGAAGGCACCTGGTGGTAGACATGACTCTGCTGAGTTGGGTGGTACCACAGCGTCAGGTTGTCCTTAAGTTCTGCTTTGGCCACTGTCTTAAATAACATCTTCGCCATCCACCCACGGTGTTCTTGGGGTAAGCCCTCTGCCCACAAACGTGACACCTGTGCACTTGTAGGAGGACACAGGAGCTGTGATGGTGTGGAGTCAGCCTTTGGATAAACAAACAAAAGAATGTATACACCATACTTTGTATCGGTGAACTGCACTGCTGAGGTTGTGTATATGAGACAAAATATCAGATCACTTACTGATACAGAAGCAGCATCCACCGGCACTGTCCCAGGAGCCTCTGTCTGAGGTGCTGGAGTCTAAAAGAGGTTTGTAGAACATTCAAACTGTTGGTGCTGTACATAGAATGAAGTGAAGAACTACTACATATGCTGTGGCCGAAAAGTGAAACTCACTGATGTGGCAGCACTAACTGGAGACCTGGAGACTGAGGACTTGCCTTCCACGCCTAGTCTCTGCAAAACAAGAGTCATTTGTACTGACAACCACATTTTCTACAGTTACTATCTGATGCCATTAGACTGTACCTGATTCTGTGTCCTAGCCAATGTAAGATTCGGATTTGCAGCTGAAACATGGGCACCTTCAAATCTTGACTTGTTAAACTGAAAGGCAATAAGCAGCATTTTGTGAGTCTATTCAATGTTCAAGATGCAAAGTATCTGTGGTCAATGTGTTCAGTGTCAAACACTAAACTAATACCATGAACTAATGCAGTGGTGGTCGCTGCTTGGAGCCTTCGGCTCCTCTCGCAGGGTCTTGGGCAGCCCATGTTGGGCTTGAGGGTCCTGCCCACCTAAGTGACTCAACGTTTAGCTCAGCCCGTCTTCAACGTTAACACACGGCCATCAACCTTTGCGCCTGCATCTCCATTAGGCCACAAAACTTCAGCCAAGTGTCCACAACACTGGACTTCTTTAAAGCGGACTTTTGAATACGCTCTTAACATATTACCTTTTCATATTATATCATATTGTTGTGATGCCACAGTTCTAAGGCAACGTTTCCCTATGTTATATTTGTAATTTTTGTTTGTCTCTTTATCCATATTTTTGAGTGTAATGTTGTGGAGCGAGGAGGACAAACACGTAGGCAAGGGGTGAAAACCTGAAAACAGAAAAGCAGGTGAATTAAGTTTGAACCTGAAAACTCACAAGGCCCAAATAACACAAAACACTCGGTGGTGGTTCTACACACACACACACACACACACACAAGGATTAACTATGACTTGGAGAAGGAGACCAACTAAATAGGTGGAAGAAAGGATACAAACGCACACGCAGAAAACGGAGATATAAATCAGAGTAACAAGAGATCGGAGGGTCGAGAGAGAACGTTACCATTGGAACACGAAGTGACCATCTGGCAGTGCACGGTGGAACCTAGGTGAAGAAATCCATGTAGACTGATCAGCGGAATGAGATCCAGCTGCGCTGCCATCAAGTTAGAAGCGAGGGGATGTGAAAAAGAAACAACAAACCTGAACACAGGAAATGTAATAACATTTGGATGAAACTTGTTATAATGTTGAACAAGATATATATTTGTCAGAATGAATGATGTTTCATGATTAAAAGATGTAGCCTTTTTTAAAGTCTGATATGTATTGGACATTGTAACAAAAATCAACATTTGTTCAATGTGATTCTGTCTATTTTGTTGTCTATATAGAGACACATAACAATGGAGATTAGGTGTGCAGCCCTGGACTTTTTCTTTGCCCATTCTGCACCTATAGAGGGGCTACATTATATTATACATATTAAGGGCCAGTCCACCGTGAACTACAAAGGTACAGTACATATTTTTGGATTTGCCCATTTTTGCACATTAGAATTTAAGTCTAATTTGCTAACTTTACTGTTCTCTCTTTCAGAGTTCACAGTCTTGAAGTCTTGATCATTATTGTATTGAAACTTTGTTTCAAGTGTTCTCCAGTATGGTGTGCGAGCTACAGTACACAATTTAAATGTAAGTATTAGTATTAAAACAGCGAAACCACATACTCTTATTAGTCTTATTTCATAGACTGAAGATTGAAGACGCTGACAAAATAACGTGCAGTTGTACAAAGTTACCACAGGATGGCGCAATAAGAACAGTCTACGGTAGTTGCTTCATTTTTAATGATCCTTTTACAGATGAAAATGGCTCTCCAGAGTATACAGTAAGTGACGATGAGTGAAGACATATTTTTTTATTTGTTCGTTTTTTTGTTTTTCTCCTGATGTTTCATGGCGGTTTTATGCAGGGGGCAAAAGTATTTCACTGCGTCATTTGAAGTGTTTTATGTGTAATGCTCAATTGCATTTATTCCAATGCAAAAAAGGATTTAAGTTATAGACTTATATAAGTCTGTAATGTTTTTTAAAACCATAATTTCATAGTTGCAATCGGAGTGCTGTGCGGAAGGAACAGTCATAGTTTATTTCGAGGTAGTGACAATCCAGAATATGCAGATTAAGCTCCTGCTGGATACTTATCTATATCTATAAATCAAAGTGCAATGCACAATTAACATTTCACTCACTGGTGTACAACAAGCAGGATCCCCAGATAGACGGTAAACAAACTTCCATCTGAGGCCTCAGATTAATGAGGTGAACCAGGAGGAAGACAAATGTGATTTACCGCTGCCTCACGCTGTCAGAATCCACAGTGAGATGCTTTATAGTTGCGCTTGAAAAAAGACCAAACGCTGCGAACTTCTGACGTCAGACTTTGCTTTTGGGAGCATGATGAATGTCTGTGGTGTGTTAAGTGCTCCTGTGCAGCCTGCATTTAAATATGTATATCGATATCGAGTCACTTCAGGTGATGGATGAGAAACAAAAAGGAAGAAAATCTGGTTTGTTTTGTGAAATGTCACTGGCTTGAGGTCCCATTGTCTTTTAAGGTTTGAGTTTTTTGTATGTTCATTTTTTCCATTTTTCCTCTCCATTCAATAAAAGCATTGAGAAAACAACATCTGGTCTCGTGGGAACACAGTAATTCCAGGGCTATTATCACCAGCAGCTGTAGTTACAGGGGAAACTAAATAAATAGTTTGCCTCATTTTAAACTGAGTGATATTCAAAATATAATGTAACAACTGTTGGCCAGAAAAATGTGATGCTTGTTATTATATATGGACCAAAGTACAATGATATATCATGAATGACAGAATTAGAACGGTTAAAAACATAATAAAAGGGGAAAAAAATAGATTTTTAATAACAATGTTATATTCCGTTTATGAAATGGCACTAATACAGAATATAAAAAATGGGTTTACGATTAAACAAAATACAAATGATTGATAGTTTCATCAGAAAATAAATATATCTTTGGGAAACAAAATAATAAATAATATAAAATAATGTAATATAAAAAGACTGTTACACATATACAAAATGATCAGAATAAATAAATGAAAAATATAACAAGCGGGAATCGACTGTGCGTTTTGTGTTTCCTTCCTTCCATCCTGGTTGATGGCACAAGGCTGGAGTTGATAATCTCTTCAGTTAGTGTTTTGTTCCTTCCTCTGTCTCCTGGTTTGTTCTGTGATTTACTATTTCGGTTCACTGTGTTTTCTCTCTCTGTTTACAGATGTAAGTTGGCTGGATTCTCCCGGTTCGGTGACAGTTTCTGTTGGACTCTTATTCTGGTTTATGGACTTCTCCCGGTTCGGTGACGCTTTCTGTTCTGGTTTTATTGTTGTGATGCATTAAATGTTGTACCTAGCTCCGCACCCTGCCTCCTGTAAGTTACTCATCACTGCACTTGGGTCCCGCTTCGTGTCTCGAACCATAACAATCGCACATTTGGGGCAATGTGATTTACAGATTCACTGTCCAGTGGTCCCCGAAAGAAGAAAGCCCATCTGACCAGTAATGGAGTCTTGTCAACCAATGGATTTCTTTATATTCATATTAGGAAACTGAACGCTTTACTGTCCTGAAGTGAAATTTTCCAAATATCTAGCTAAAATGCTTAAAGCAAAAAGGAAAGATGGAGCTAGAATTTGCGGGGAAAAAAGGAGAGGTCTGATGGAAGATGCACAAAGACGTTCCTATCCATAAATAATAATAACAATTTTTCTGTGTGATTTTTTTTTTTTCTTTGTCTTTGAAAAAACATATTACTACATTCACTATTGCCGTTGTCTCATCGACAAACAGCTTTGTATAAACATCAGCGCGACCCAGCAGCCTTGATGTTCTATTTGTGTTTAAAATACATTCAAATGGATTTCTGAACAACCACATCCAGTGATGGAGGGCAGCGACTCAGCAGAATGGCAGCCGGCACAGTTTCACACCTGATGAGACGCATGGAAATAGCTGCAGCTTATCTCCCGTCAACAGACAGAGAAACACTCCTGTCAGACACAACCTACTTCCTGAGCTGCCTCACACCTAATTACATTCTGTACTCTAATGTTTGCTGACTACTTCTGGTGACATCTCACCCTGGCGTGATGCTGAAGAGTTTGCATCTGCCGGAGTTTTTAAGTCTGCCAGCTAATTCGGGAACTGCTCCACTGATTCGCTCGGGGAAGGTGAAGAGGTCAGCAGGATTTTCTGAATTCTCTGGGAGACATAAATGCTAGTTTTAAACCAATAAAATCACCTTTTTAAAAAAAATCAATATGCTCTGGTTTAGTGCTTCACGATACTTCCTTAGGGTCCTTGTGCTGTTGATGGGATGAAATTAATAGATCTTATTTATTAAAATAAATAAATAAATAAAGGACCAAACGCCAAGAGAAAGATGTGAAACACACTCATCTAGTGCAAAGTCAATACCACCATCATCATGCCTGGCAGGATCTGCACAACCTTCTGAGGCCACGACTGAAGGGGGCCACAAACAGGAATTTCTAAATCTTTAGGGATTTTTTTAACCACACACAAAAGATAAAAATTCTGCTGTTGATCATTGATGTGTGCAGTGAGTTTAGTCCCAACGCTGCACACCACACATAAAGATTCTGCCTCACCAGGACCAGGAATTATGTCCTCCAGCGTGATAAAACAAGGTGGCAAGAGAAAACGCACAGAGTGAAGGTGTTTTTTTAAAAGTTCATTTCACAGGAAGAATCCTGAAGAGGTCACGTTTACCGTTGCTGTTGTGTGTCTGTTTCTGCATGACCAGTTCGATCGATTGGCCACCACGGTACCATACCTTGAACCCGATCGCTCCGACTGCCTATTTGGTGGGATTACTCTTGGACAGTCTTGCTTTAGCTGCGCCGGTGGGAATCCTGTCTCGAGCTCTCTCCTGTTTGTGTTTTGGACATTCACTGTTTAGTTTCCGTCTGCTCGGATTTCGGACTACACCAATTTAGAATTTGTCGTGTTGAGAGACTGTTTCCCTGGATAATTTAATATGCAGCTGATCTGACCACACCAGTGTACTGGTGTACCACAGGGATCTGTTCTGGTACCCCCACCATTTACCCTGGATTTTGCCTTTCGAAGACTTTTGTGAAACACTTGGTCACAGAACATAGTTTATTTTATCAGCTACATTTATCAGCGAAGTGAAGGACGGAAACACCCCTCTGTTATAATCGTGAAAGGTCTAAACAATGTGTGAGTGCACTTGGGTGTTGGTGGGATGTCTCAGTTTGAACCCCTCAGATCAGTTTCTTATCTCAGTAGTGAAGGTTTCCTTGATAAAAAAAAAATGGCTAGCTCCGGAGGATTTTTAAATAAATGCATCAGGGTCAATCCTGGATTTCGACTCGGACATGAAATGTTCATTTGATTCCTGAGCCAAATGAAATAAAGCATGCCGTACTTGAACTGAACAACACCAGTTTCAGTCTCAGTCGAACTCGTGTGTGAGGGAAACTCTGGTGGCTGTTCAGTTATAATACTTATAATAACTAGTTGTCCTTGATAATAAATCCTGACTCATTTCACCAGGAGTAACCCACTCCCCTGCTCATTGCTGTGGGACTCATTTCATCCTGAACACAGAGGAAAGAGCGTTGTGTCTTTCCTGAAGACTTCCGAGCTTGTTTAGACACGAGATGTCAGTGTGAGAGTAAACTGGAGGCTTGTTCCTGTTCGGTGCATTCTCGGAAGCTTTATGAATTCTTCTGCGCGCTGGGAGCAAAGGCAACAATTTTCAGTGACATTTAGGCTCGATGAGAGAGGGGTGGGGGCATTGTGTACCTCAGTTAATTTATTGAGAGAAGCCAAACGCTAGTGAAACATGGGCGAAATGACCCTTCAGTCACATGCCGTGACCTCGTTTGATCGGTATCGACACTACACAAATGAAGACTCTGATCACGTGACTACAGAGAAGTGAGAAACACAGAATAAAGGTCCATTTATGTTCAGTGTTCCGCACGGATCTGGATATGGACAGAGCCATGTGCGTGTTTTGTTTTGGCTGAAGCCTCTTGACTGGATGCCAACGGCGAGAAAGGTGACTGTTTTGAAAAGGAAACTACAAAAAAAGAGTCTGTTGTGCCCCTGACGTGACAGCAGCTGTTATTTGTTTGTGTGGGAAAGTAGGATTAAAATACACTTCTTCTTCTCCAAACAAATTTTCCTCACCAAACAAGCTCTTTACATTGTATCGTCCATCATATAAAATGATCAAACGATTTTTAGAACGATTTGAACATAAAGCTGGAGCATAAAATGTCTCACCCCCACTGCTTTGTCGAGCATTTGTATTCATACATTCTTTTGAGCAAAATAACAACAAATCCAAGCAGAGAAAAGCAGACTTCGTCGGAAGAACCTTTAGTTTATGCATTAAAAAAATACAAAATTGAACAATCTAATAAATTCTCTGCTGGGAAATCAAAGAGGCGAAAATCACTCGCCCCAATCACCGCGCTGTGACCTTGATGTATCTGGAGAATCACTTCGCTCTGTGGTGGAAATGCAAACTGTTTCCTGCAGAGGCAATGAAAAGGTGTTGGAGTCAATCTTTCGTCGCTAGCAATGTTTACATGCACGACTGGAAGAGGTGAGCTGATAGTGGCATTTGCTTCAACACCTGGTCAAGGACTTTAATTTGCTTTTGAAGCTCAACTGGGAGGTGCGGGATTTCATGCTGCTGTGGGAGCAAAATCGTTGCGTTCACCCACATTCCACACAATCTGGATGCTTAGCCCAATTTGCTGACTTTGTGTACCGATCCTTTTGTTCTCGGATGAATTATTATTTTAATAGGATGGTGTCCCTTTTGTGCTTCTCTGCTGCAACAACATTTAAAGTTAAAAAAAGAGCTGTTTTTGTGTTTAACTGCTGTGTCAAGTGAGTTTATAAAACATCGAAAATGCATTATCAGTGCATCCATAAGGCTTTATGAAGATATTATGAACATTCATTATCAGGGACAAACTTGGTATACTGTATGATATTCAGGACTGTATTGTTGGTCACAGTGCAGAGAAGGTCATGGAACGTCTGGTGAAACTGATCTATTGAGGAGTATTGTTAGTGCAACACTGTTGTTTATTTTTTGAAGTTAGGAATGTTTGGGACATGATACAATTTTCGGAGATACGATGAATAAAAATCCTGAATCACAATGTACGTTTTTCAGCATGGAAAACAGGTTGGCAGCTATTTTGCAACGTACAAACCGTTTGTCAATCTGAGAAGTTGTTAAAATACCCATTTGGGAAAACGCACAAGGTTAACATTCGTGACAAGCTTTTATTTTCAAACACCAACTATGTATACCAAGGACTTGTTTCTCAATTCACGTAGCTGATGCTAGCATCGGGGCGGCTGTCACTCCACAGTGCCATTTCGCGAGCGCACCACAGACTGCACTCATAATACATATAGTAAGTAGTAGTAACTTGGCTACAGAGACTAGAGAAATGGGAAGTGTGGCCTGACAAGGACCTCTTTTGTGAGAGTTTTATGCTGGTTTTGAGAGAAGTGGCAGGCATGTGCTAACAGGCCTCTGCTAACCACCGCTCAGTATACTCAAACAGAATAAATGAAACTGGTAAAACTGTGGGAATAGTAGTTGGATATTGGAGTCTCTCTCCTTCTGCATCTGCACACTGGTCTGTAACAACGCAGGCTCTCAATCGCTGAGACATTTTGGCCTCCAAATGTTACTGTCAGAACCTGTACCTTGTTATTGCACATAAACTACTCTGTATATTTATAAAGGGCGAGTAATACTCTTTATAATTACACAAATACAACCTCATTCACCACATTGACCAAATGTCGGTGGGAAACTGTAATGTCCCTTTACATTATTATTTATTTTTAACTAATAAAACACAATCGCAGCGTAAATCGAAGCACTCAAGTATCAGGAAAACGTCAAATCAGGCCTGATTTATACATTGAAATATATTTTTTAAAATATTACACTGAATAATTCATTGTCAACTTTCCCTCTGAGCATCAAATTTACAGGTTGTCAGAATACATTTGGACTTTAATTGGCTCTAAAACAGCTCTCAAGGTGTTAAGTTGATGAAAACATTGGCGTGCAAGGCTCAACTTTACTTTGTTAGCACCTCAAACAGCGAAGGTTACGCGTGCCCTGCACTTTGATGGTTCGCAGGTGGGAGACGTCACTCTCCCGTTTTTCATCCCAGCTAACTTATTTACCAAGTCTGCATCCTTTTAATGACATGGAGAGCTCTGCTTGTCACATGCTTGCAGCGTCTGTGTGGAGGCTCTCAACAAATTGTCACACATCAACTCTACACATGTCACACATGCAACTCTACATTTATCATACCATTACTCAGTCGGCCCAGGGAGACCAGCTCGCAACATGCTGCTCCATCAACGAAGAGCAGTGTAAACGGATCAAAGTTTGAAGGCAGATCGACTTCAACAGCGCAGCTTGGAAGACGTTTGGACCCTTTGGACAGATCTGGCTCCATCACAGGCTCCAGAGTGAAACCCATGCACACCTCTGAACCTGAGGTTAGGCTTCAGACGGAGAATACGAGACAAGAAAGTGTGGCCTATGGGCCAAATGTGGTCCTTTGCCTGTAGTCAGGGGTCTCAGGATTGTTGTCTGATGTAGGGGATGTCGCCGAAGGGAAATCAACTGCAGCAACTACTCGGACCAACTGATCACTTGTGTCCCAGATTGTCTGGATTTGTCCACCGATAAAAGCCTCTGAGCAACTCATCGCACTGTATAATGAACTCCTGACAGCGTTATTTTCTACTTGGCCCAGGTGCCTGAATGTTTTGGTTGTAGTTTTGTACCACATGAATGAATTTCCGTTTGTGTATTTGAGTTCTTTCAACTCTTCTCGTCCCATGGTTTCATCCCCGGTTTGGTGGACACTTTGGTTTTTGGACTTCTGAGTATTTTGGACTCCTCATGTTTTGGATTGTGATTCTGTATTTCAGACTTAAATTGTTGGACCTTGCATCGCATTTCCCGGTCGGGAACTTCTGCGCGTGGGCCCCGCCTTCTTTCGGAAAGTCCTGGCAGACAGGGTGTATTTTGCATCTTTCAGGGGCCACTAGATGGCGATCTTAGTTTAAACACGATGTGAGATCTAACTGAATGAGTTGTTCAAGTCCAAACATTTTACAGCAGACAGTGCCATCTGGTGGCCTCTGAAAATCAGGACACTGTTTCATGTATCTTCATCTACCAATCACTAGTTCTGACATGAGAGTATAACTCAACTAGGAGAGAGAAGCTGAAGTCATAGTGAAACCACTAAACTGATCAAGAAGAAATATTTCAGCTTGACATTCTTGTTCAAATAGTGAATTTAAACATGAATTACTTCACATTTCTAATTTCGTGACATCAGTTGTAATCATGAAATGAAATCTGTAGGCAAACGAAATGGTCCTTTTTTCAATTCACAACATTTATATTTAATGTTTGGTTAAAATATTTTGCGAGACTGAATTCATTTGATGGCTTCCACTTTTTTATGACCTCTCACACCAACCACAGTACATAATGTGGCCCCCGCAGCACTACTGGCACCAAGGGGCCCTCAGGTGTTGGATTTGCCACTTTTACGTATTTATTGCAAGTTGCTGCCCAGTTTTTGATGATGATCTCTTGATGTTTTGGTAGTTTAGTTTTCCAATGACCAACCATTAGCTGTCCTGGCTTAATACGGCGGCCTGTGTTTGGTAAGGTGTCATGTTCCCCCCACTGTTGTCCAGATGCAAGAAACTGTGAGACACTTTGGGCAAACAAAAGAAGTCACCGCACAACTCTTCAACCAATAATGTAATGTTCAATCACAACAGCCAGACTGTGTCGTGATGGAGCGACAAGAGCAGACCGAAGAGTTCCAATTGTTTCACATTAAAAAGCGAGACACTAAACCGAGCAGCTGCAGCAACGGGCGTGTTATGACATTTTTTTTTTTTTGCTTGGGTAGAAACTTTCCATAAAGACCATTAGGAAAAGTTTGCTTGTCAAAACATCACCATCTAAATTCGTGATGAGCAGCATTTTAGCTCTAAAGAGCTTTTTGATCGCTGCTGTCAGGCTGCTGCTCTTTAATGTGGATATTATGGCTGGAATATTAAACACATTTGTTTTAGAAATGCTTCTATTTATGTATAAATAAATGCCCTAATTGTTATATAAAGGTTTTTTCAACTAAACAATTTAATATAAATTTGGTTTCTCAGCAGTTAAAACACACAGGGTTTGTGAAGGCGTCCACATCCTTCATTCTAATACGAAATAATCCGAGTATGTGACCGGACATGGGAGAGAAGATACTTTTCCTGACTGTAGCACTGACCATGCGAGAGAGACTCTTAAGTTTTAAGGAAAGCAGGGCTTGCCCGGTAAATCTATATAAAATGTGTTATTAACATGTTTAATCATACATATATTAGTTTATTTAAAATATGCAAGACGGTGAAAAATAACATATTTGAATATAAGCCAGTGTTTTGGTCATGCCTTGGCGATAACAAAAATATCTCAGCAAGCTGAGCTGAAATATTGACTCAAATATATTGACTCGAAGTAGTGAAATGTTTTTATTCTGGCATTCTCCATCCATCCATCATCATCCATTGCAAGGTGGCGCGGGCCCAAACGCCCTCCTCCCGGGCAACATCCACCAGCTCAGATTGGGGGATCTTGAGATGCTGCCAGGCCAGTGAAGAGATATAATCCCTCCACCTGGTCCTGTGTCGACCCAGCTGGCTGAGCCTGAAACGCTTCCAAAGGGAGGTGCCAAGGGGGCATCTACAAGTATCCAGGATCTTGTCCTTTCGGTCATGACCCACATGTTATGACCATAGGTGAGGGTCGGAATGAAGATTGATCAATAAATACAGAGTCTGTCTTTTTGGCTCAGCTCTCTCATAGACACAACAGTGCGCTAGTGCAACTGCAATACCGCCTCTGCTACGCCGATTTGCTGACCAACTCCCAAATCCTCTCACTTGAGAACAAGACCCTAAGATACTTGAACTTCTCTGCTTGAGGCTGGAACTCATTCCTCATCTGGAGAGAGCAATCCATCCTTTCACGATCGAGAACTACGGCCTCGCACTTGGAGGAGCTGATCCTCAATCCAGCTGCTTCACAGTCAGATGCAAATGGATCTAGCCAGAGTTGAAGGTCCCACCGCGATTAAGCCATGAGAACCAAATCATCTGCAAATAGCAGTGTCTGGATCCTCAGGCCACCAAAGTGCAAACCCACCAGAGCTGCGCTTTGAAACATCCGTACATGTAAACCAAAAACAGGATTGGAGACAACCCAAACCGGAAACACATCGGACATACACCCAAGGATCTGGACTCTAAATTCTATTTTGACAAACCTGTCATCATAATAAATGAGCCAAAGAAAACCGAACAGTCAACAACATACTGTTGAGGCAACACTGATTCTGTTAACTTAGCATAACATAACATAAATACACGCGTTAAGTCTTTGCTGTGGTAATATTCAGCATGTTTCTCAAATCAACATTCTCTTATAATTGTCCCAAGTAAAAGTCCTTCAGTAAAAACAACTAAAAACAATACTTAGATAGAAATAGAATGCTACATGATCGTAATATCCATGTAAAAAGATCAGTTGAAATGTAAACCAATGAATGTGGCACAACCAAATGTAACTGTTGACACCTTCTAAAATACAAACAAATCATCACAAATAAAGCAAGATAGTAACATGTGGATGCACTTTAATTTATCATTCTTTGACTACAGAGTTATGTATTCAGCATTAGGTCATTGATATAATAAAAACTCTCCAGATGAATGCTGTCTCCTAAGATAGAAAGTCATCAAGTGGAGAGGGCTCAGAAGCAAGGACAGGCAGAAAGAGAGCACCTGGAGATGACTGGTGAGTGCTTTCAGAGGTGGATGTTATCTGTCTGGCTGTTATAAATCCCCCTCACTCCGAACACAGAGTCTCCCAGCCAGGAAGCACAGATCTACCTGATAGAGATAAATCAACAAAGCATTTCACAGTAGGATTCTGGCTGCAGTCGTAAATTTAGTGTTGAGGATCATGAAGACGTGAAATGGCTGCCTGAGATGTGGGATATTTGTACCTCTGCTCTGCTCGCTGTCATCAAGCACAAAATAAGCTGAGATTCGAGGGTCAGTACTCAGGGCAGGACCAGATTCCTCGTTCATAAAACTAATAGCAAATTGGTACTGAGAGATTCACGCATTTGTTAAACAGTAAAGAGCTGTTGATTATTGTGGACGCCTTCTGCTTCCTAAGAACCACCATCACTGAAGACCTCAAATGGGAGCCAACCATCAGGTCCTTCATCAGGAAGGCTCAGCAGAGAATGTTCTTCTTGAGGCAGCTACGAAAACTACAACTGCCTACGAAGTTGCTGGTGGAGTTCTACACGGCCATCATCCAGTCCATCCTCACCTCCTCTATCACTGTCTGGTACAGCAGCGCCACCTCCAGGGACAAGAGCAGACTGCAGCGCATCGTACGTTCTGCTGAGAAGGTGATTGGTTGCAGCCTGCCACCTCTTCAAGACCTGTGTGTCTCCAGGACCCAGAGACGTGCGGGTCGGATCAGAGCCTTCAACCCCTCTCACCCTGGTCATGGGCTGTTTGTCCCTCTTCCCTCTGGCAGGAGGCTGCGGTCCATCCAGACCAGAACCTCACGTCACAGGAACAGCTTCTTCCCCTCATCCGTCAAACTGTTGAATTTGTGATCAGCCTTTGTTATTTTATTTTATTTTATTTTTTGACAGCATGTTATTCCAAAGCACTTTCCTCGTTGGTGGGATGCCCACTGACCATGGCAATACATTTGATTCTGATTCTGATTGTGAAAAATAACCAAGAATGGACAAAAAAAAATATTGCAATAAATGTTGTCATTTTGGTGATAACGATAATTATACTTTTTCATTCTATTCCATGAGTTGGACACACTACACTCTCTCTTGAATCTGTTTTATGATGAATCTTATTAGTGGAGTTTGTCTCCAACATCATCATTTGTTTATGTTTAAATATAATAGTTAACTCAGTGTGCCAGTTTTTTTTTTCTGGGGTTAAATTGAGCTGTCTGTCTGCTGCATCTCAAGTCTCTAACAGTTTACTTAAACTAGTGCTTAACTGCCATTCCGAAACCATAACTCTGAGTTTTGCTGTTCGGAGTTGGACAACCCACACATCCTGTCTTCTTGAAACAGGGGGTCTTGCACAACATATATTGAATCAGCAATCTCTCAGTCACAGACAGACCTCTCTACCATCTGTCGCACCAAGAAGAGTTCATGGATATTTTTATCAAGAAATACACCCGCAACAATGGCGTATAGCAGGCTGTTTGCGCTACTATTGTCCCCTGACGTACAGGAACTCTGGCTATACGTTGACATGTTGCCACTGATCTACAAGACTGTTGGATCTTCTAATGTCTAATGTGATAAATAACCAGAAGCCACTCTGTGCTGGTCCAAATCAGTGCGGGAATAGGGCATCATCTCCGCTCAGTTTCTCTTAATGTGAATCATAACTCTTCCAGCAGCTCACGCCTTAAAGCTCTGTCCACACTGTCGCCCTCTGACTCTGCTGCTGTTGTCTCTCCAGTAAAGGCACTGGCCCAGAGCGTATTCCTTCTAGCTGAGTGGAACCTGTCAATCACTGTCAAAAGTTCGGCCCGGCTTCCAGATCGTTAAGTGTCCTGGTCCAAAGGCCGGCTCCTAATATTACGCTTCACAAGTCACTCAATACCCTGCGGCGCAGAGAGAATGCTGGAGCCACTCTAAACTCTGCCACAACACCGGGGGACAGGCATCTATTCACCTGCTGACCACTCCAGTCAAAGCGGCTGAACTGAAATCAGCTGTCATCTGTCCGCGGAGGAAATAGTGAGCAAACAATTCCATTATACATCCGGGCAGTGAGTCAGACGCTTGTGTCCACGGCTCAGGCTGCCACTCACTATTAATGGCCATGCCAGTTCATTAGGAAGTTCTTTAACAAAGCCTGTTTCCCGCTGCTGCGTGTGACCAGGTCTAACTGCAGTTCACTGTCAACTTCTATAAAGAGACAAAGAAGCAAGCCAACATAGCAAACATGAAGGGAATGGAAGAATGTCTGGTGTAGCAGATGGACTATAACATGAAGTTTTAGGAGGCCAACAAAGGAATGCCCCAAATTAACATATGCTCACAATAAAAATGTAAAGGTGTAGGATGAAGAAGCCCAGCGCTAACAGGATCCACTAGAAGACATGTTTTCTTGGTTCATCTCCACTAGTCTGTTTTGAAACTTTGTTAATCGTAGTGGTCTGTGTGTGATCATCTAAAGACACCAGTGAAACAAAACAACAGATGCCAAGGAAATCTTCATCTACTTGGCAGATACATTTATGTGCAAGATGTTTGTTTTAAGATGCTTGGGAGGAAAACAAAGTCAACCCATCTGTGGACATATTAACACGTACATAACCAGGCCACTTTTAATGCGCATTTTCTCAGTCATTTGCAGAGTCGATCTGGGTCTAGTTTATTTATTGATGTTGGCGCTCACACAAAAACAATTTTCACTTTTTATTTAGACGTTGGACTAGACCTGTTTTCAATGCTTAAACACTGTGTGGACTGAAATAAAGCTCACTCATCTTGGAAAAAGCAGATGAACTTGTGATCTATTTTGAAGAAAAGCCAATGAATAACTCTGTCATTTTCAGTGTGAGCAGCTTAAATAGATCTTTATGAAATCCAGCGGCGGCTGTACTTTTCCCCGCGAGGATCTCTCTTCAACGGCGCGTATTCATCGGCCGCTTCATTGTATTTTGATTAACTCGGCCCAGTGGACGGTTCTGCTGCTGTCTGATCTCTTTAGCCTGATATATTTGCCAGTTATCCAGCTTCCTCAA
Source organism: Synchiropus splendidus (assembly GCF_027744825.2). Classification (NCBI taxonomy): domain Eukaryota; kingdom Metazoa; phylum Chordata; class Actinopteri; order Syngnathiformes; family Callionymidae; genus Synchiropus; species Synchiropus splendidus. The sequence goes on along the minus strand of NC_071342.1, from coordinate 10,730,602 downwards.
CATTTAGGAAGTGTCTGAGGGGAAATTACCACTTGAGCAAAGCCTTGCAGACCATGTTTTAAACACAAGTTTTCTTCTGTGGCTGCTCCAGAATTCAATTACAGGTGGAAGTAAACATGCAGCATCTTTGCTGGTTGCTTCAAGTCCAAATGAAGTCTGAAGTTTTTGGTACCGAGTCCGAGTTAAGTTTCAAGTCTTTGGTCCAGAGTCAAGTCGCAAATCTTTGGACGCAAGTCCAAGTCAAGTTTCAAGTCCTATAATTGGAACAAGCCTGCTATGATTTGCAGCCAGTATCCAGCAGCCATTTCAGTTTTACTCTTAGTTCTAGTATTTTGGAAGAAAATTGAGTCACATTTGAGCCATGTCTACTTAGCTACAGTTTGTGTCTAGTTGTAGTTGACGAAAAGAAGAAGAAATAAGAGGGGATACAATCACTGTACACAAATACACCGTTACAAATTACAGTGGTACCTTGGTTTTCGAACGTCCCGGACCTCGAACAAATCGGAGTTCGAGCAAAAATTTTGAGATTTTTTTGCTTCGGATTTCGAACGAAAATCCAGAACTCGAATGCCCCCCAAAAAAAGCCAGAAACGGACTGATCAGCTGACCCACGATGCGCTTTGTTATTGTGTATAACGCAGCCTCTGTATGCAGACGTGTCCTGTTAGCTACATTTACTTACTGTTTTTTCTTCATATTGAGGTGTAAAACCTTTCCTGTCTCCACACTGGACCATGTCACAGGGGAGGTGCTCGCTCTCCACACCTCCGAGGCTGGAGCGCTCACTCCAGGGTTTGATGTCCTGTTGTGGGCTGGAGCTGGGACAGGGATGAGGCGAGTCTGGGACAGAGCGTTACTTGGTTTATGACTTTGTCACAGCCAAACTGCACAGAAGCGCACATTCAGAGCTGGACACGCACCGGGCACCTCTTCACTTCTGGAGAGACGTCACTCACTGGGCAACCCCTCCCACATGCAGCGGCCACACACATAGAGGAACAGCGCACCTGCAGCAGACACTCTACATTCACTCCTACAAAAGAGTATTTTAAGGCTTGGAACGCATTCTTTCTTTTTCCATTCATTGTAATGGGAAAAATCAAACAATTCGCTTCTCGAACAGCCGTTTGGAACGGATTGTGCTCAAGAACCAAGGTACCACTGTACTTAGATGACCTTTATTAGTCCCACAGAGGAAGAATTTGTAGGTACATCAACTATGTTATGAATAGCTTTCAAATATACACATGTACACTAGAGTATTATGTGTATAACACACACACACATTTATGATGTATCGCATCAAGTGTTTCAACACATCATTTAGCCGAAATACAACAATGTTCATAAAATAATACTATAATAACTATAATAATACTATAATAAAAATATATTTAATCATTTGTTTATTAACCACATGACGGCACACAGCACATTGACCAGAATAAAAATGTTTCCCGACTGTTTACTCTGTATTTTTTTCATTGGTGTGGACGACATTTAGCCACAGCACCACTAGATACAGTGAGACACACATAAGCTACTGAATTGACGTGCAACCATGCTAACTTAAGTTGGAGATCAGCACTGCTAACCAAGCGAATTCAGGCCCATCAGCTGATCGTTTGAGCCAGGAAGTATGTGGGAAACATTGTGTATGCATCAGAACTAATATCAAGATATGGAGTGTTTCAGAGTTCTTCCTCCCACCAATCACTGCAATGGGGGTGTGGCCAAATGGGATTCTCAGAGAAGCAAGTATTTCACTGAAAAAACACTGCTCAACTTTGATCTAACATCAATTTGAAAGCCGATAATACGAATATAAAGGGTTATACTTTGGAGTTACTGCTGAAAGAACTATGAGAACAGGTGAGGATGACTTAATGAGGGTCTGTAGGATCCGTCAAATCCACGGCCTGCTGCAACGTTGAGCTGGATTAGAGCTGCTATTGTCTTGGGAGTCAAAACATGGCACTGCTTCTGTTAGAACTATTGGATTTATCAGATAGCTAGTTATAGCAGTCGGGCTTTGCGCCAGCGCTCAGTGTTGGTGCCTATCAGCTGGCCGGCCTTCCTTAAGTGCTGATCCAAACCGGAACTCTCACGTGATCATGTGTTGTCGATGCAAAACGAGAGACGAGAGCTGGCTGCCATCATTTGTTATGCAAAATTCTAAATGAGTTTGATCAAATGAGGCCTGGCAGGAGGCAGCCGAGGGCCTCACTCCAAGCTACAGCTGCAGGGGAAAGAGAAGCAAAATATGCAGTAATCTGCGATGAGAAGCAAAGAACAAACAATGTGGAAGCAAACTCATTTGTTTCCCTTTACGCTGGATTGAGTTGGCAGATGTCACAGCTGGAGCGCTGATTTCAACAATGCAGGAACCAAAAATCAAAGTTATATTGCCTTATAAAGAAGGACATCAAGTTCATGTGGTTTATAGATGGATGTCAAGTTCCATTTGTGTTGAACCTACACCTCTATCCGATCACTTTAGCACCTCAGTCCACAGACACTTTGAGAAAACAGGCCAGTACAAGGCTGAGTCCACGTAAACATTTTTTTCTAATCCATCATGGTGTCTTGATAGCACAAGTTCACTGAATATAAAAAAAAACAAAAAAACACACAATTTAAATTGGTGACACTCTCTACCCAGAGATCAGATGGGTCCAGTTTCATAGGTCAAAAGAGCAAAAAATGGACCTTCAGTGGGCGGCACGGGAATAAAATATGATCAGACTCATCGCTGATATAAAAAAATAAGATAAAATATAATATAAAAAATATTACACATATATAATATTTTATAATATAATATAAAAAACAGATCAGGAATGACGAAGAAATGAAGGGAAAACATATCCAGCAGATATCCAGCAGATATGAACATGCAGTATCATGTGGTGTGGTCTATGGATGATATGGCATCTATCTACAGTGGAAGACACCGAGGGAAGATCCTTAGCTCAACAGCAGGGATCAGTAGAGGAGCAGTTTGGCCCGGAAGACACACCCCATGATCCGTAGAACCTGATGGGTAATGGCGGTGAACTGTTCCAGCAGCCCCTTTTGAAAATAACAGCGGCTCTGCCAGTGGCCATAACTTCATGTTAAGATAGCGGACACCCACCCAACAGCAGGAGTGAGGTTCATTAGCCATCATGGATGAGGGCTAGAATGAGGAGACAGACATAACACTGTGGTTGACCTCTTTGTTGGTCACAACTCTTATGCAACTTTTGTTCCCGTATAAGACCTAAAGAACTTAATCACTTGAGGCAACGTGTTCATCTGGAGTGAACAATGGCTCTTCTCTGCTGAGTCCCGCAGAGTTGGAGGTGCTGATCCTCATCCCTGCTGCCTGCCACTGTGAGGTGAGGTGCTTGTACAGCTGACAGGACCACAACAGAAAAACAATGGAAAGTGTTTCTAATAAATTCCTGGAACTGGACTCGGTCGGGTAAAAACAGGCTGCATTTGAAGATCTGGTGGCAGCAATGAGTGATGGGGTTTTTCTGCATTATCTACAGTGCCTTATTTTGATATTTCTCCTTGAAAAGGCTTGACGTGAATTTCTTAGTGAAAGAAGAAAAAGAGTCTGAAAATATGCATTCAATATATTGAAAGCAAAACGATTAGCTCAGAGAAATGTATAATTTTCTGTCACCAACAGTTGATCCTTCAGACGATGTGTCTCAACTCAGAGACAGCAAAAGTGTTCATCTGGAACTGATAAGTGCTGTTATGATTAAAAAAAAAAAAAAATCCAAATGAATTAATTTCTGAATTGCCTCAGTCGTTATTGTCAGCGTTTTTCTGTCTGTTACCCAAATCACGTGAACAGTAATGAACATTATGGCGAGACATCAAGAAAATACTCAGGATATATCAGTTAGATTAGATCATGACAACAAAGGCTGTGGGAGGAGAAAAATCATATATATATATATATATATATATGTAAAAGGATAAATAGAATAATACTATGAATAATAATAGATGCGTAACCCTAATGAAACACAAATAAGACATAATAATGGCAGACATTCCCAGTTGACCAGTGGCGATATATTTAACAACTTCACCTCCTTGCAACGCTGCCTTTATTTTCCTCTTTTGTGCATTGTGTATCGATGCTTCTTCCACAGTCGTCATGTTTGCTTTGGAGTTTGTTGTTGTACTTCATCATGTACCTTTGACTCTGTTCTGCTCCCCTGGTGGATATATTGGTGAACAGCAATACCAACCTAAAGAACACATGGAAGCATGTGATCAGTGACAGTAACAGTGTTTGAAAAGGACGGGTTCATTTTCGTAAGTAATGTTAATCACAAAGCCACTTACATTTGTAAGTCTGCCCATCTGTTTCTCCTTGTACACATCACAGTTTGGAGATCAGGAGGCAGAGTAGTTGGCAGGATCAGTCTTAAGGTCATTCAACAGGGTGGAAGTTATTAGCAGTTTCTGTGAACCTTACCAGGTCTCATGTAGTGAACTCTAGCTTCTGACACTGGACTCCGAGCTGCGCACTATCACTATGAATGAACACCGCATATGACACTGAACGATGGTGGATCCTAGCGTTTTTATCTCTGTGAAATGTTGCTGGTCCTTTCACCGCTGGCTCTGCAGAGATCTCGCTTGTCAACCAGTCAATTCCAATACTACATGTCACTTTGTCTCCTTCGTCTTCCCTGATGGTTGGAGCTTCCCGTTTGGTTATGGCACACGGCTGGAACTAATCTACAAATTTCAAGTTTCTGACCATCGTGTTTGTGTTTCAATTTTCATCTCCCGGTTCGGTGACACCTTCTGTTTGGACCCTTCGATCTTTTTGTTTGTTTGTTTGGTATCATTGTTCAAATGAAATATTATTACTTGCTACTCCTCTGGTCTCCTTGTGAGTCTGTCAATACGGCTTTTGGGTCGCGCTCTGCTCAAATCTTAACAAACATCTTCCTATGACACTGTGCATTTAGAACAGCTTGAAAAAAAGTGATTCAGTTGAGATGAATCAACAGTGAATAAAATGTTTAATTGATTGACAGCTCCTGTATCTATTAACTGAATGTGGAAAACTATATGTATATTGGATGTAAAAAAAAAAAAAAAAAAAATCAAAAAGATATTGGCACTCTCCGAGTGCTTCTCCAGCTATTATCCCCATTAAAAATCACATTACGTTAGACTACAATCTGTCACTGGCAATAAGAACATATGGCGCGAAATCTCTCCTTTGCAGTTTATTTCACTCTAAAAACCATTTTCACCCGGATCTCAGTCCGACTTGAGCTCAAGTTTTTTTTTTTTTTTATCTCTCTTCACATGCAAGCCGTCCTCATTCTCATGCCACACACCTTCCCGCATCCTCTCACATCACATTTCGGTTCCACTTTCTCCGCTGATGGCTAATAAATCAGTTTTCAGCGATGCGATTCAGGAACAGGCGTATTGGATAGTGTAGAACTGAAATATTAATATCATATTCAAATTACTCAAAAGCATGAACACCTCATTAAGACTGAGAGATTACTTCTTCTCACATTTGTATTGAGTGGTGGATGTCAGGCGGCTATGAACCGATGGTGCAAACTCCCGCATGCAGTAAAAGTTTCAGATATATCACTTTTTGCAGAAAGTTATACAAGAAAGTTCTCCCTTTATTTGTCTTTGCTTTTGTTGCTGTTTTTTGTGTTTGAATAGAGACATATATTTAGTTATCCTAAGTAAGGATACCATGTCTAGTCTTTCTTGATCATCACCTCCTCATGAGGAAACTGTTGGAAAAGCCCAACGGCAGCTTTGGGAAAGGCACTCTGGACACGCAACATGTGATGAACATGAAGAGTCAGGATAGTGACTGCTTCATAAGTTTCTAGCTGAGAAAGTTACATGCAGTCAGACTTATTAAAGTCATTGAAGAGAACTCGAAAGACGAACATTGGCATTGAAAAACAAATATTGGCTAAAACATTTTTGTATTGAGGTTGAAAACTAGAGTGGTATTAAAATGTAACATAAGAATATATCGCTATATTTATTTTTTTCAGCCCACATTCTTTTTTTCAATGCCAACGAAAGGAGTTCTCCTCTAAATCTGTTCAATGCTTGGAGATGAAGTTTCATGTTCAGTTAAAGGTCCATTTATGCTCCCTTTACATACAGAAATTTGTCATTTGGGAGAATAATGTATACATTTCAATCTTAACCCAGTTTGTATCAAATTTTCGACTTGTCTTGTTTCATTCTAATTCAGAAACAAACACAACAGACTTAGTTATGAACATTTTAAAACACTGGAAAAAAAACGAAAAGTCCACAAGCATCCTCATTTGCATCGTTTTCAGATTATATATGGTACATGTGTGTCAATTGTCCAGCAGGTTGCCTGCAGGGATTTTTAATGTCCAGCAGGTGTCAGTATTCAGTGACACAGTATCAGCACAGTGTGTCGTTGTGTCGAAAGGCTTTATGATGCTTCATTTACCCATCACTACATGGAGGTTCAACAACATGCTCAATGTTAGAAAGCAAAGAGCTCACACACTAGAAAAAACACCGGAGAACACGAGGAGGGTAGGAGAAGTCAACTTTAGCAGCGTAGGAGCATGACACCACAGACACAGACCAGGAAGCTTATAAAGGCTCACTGGTGCACTGAATAGATGAATGGTTCCAGCAAAACAAAGGGAGAACATACAGGAAATACAGCAAAGTAAAAGCATTCTCAAAGCAGACCATAGGTCTTACCCCATATCTCCATACCACAGTGCAAGTGTGGTAGTATCAGAGTGCAGTAGGACAGCGGTCGCTGTGCACTTTTATAAAAAAAAAAAATTATTTAGTTTAGTTTATGTCAGACATTCGCTATGTTAGTTTCCAGGTGAATTCCTGATTGACAGTGAAGCAGAAAGATTAAGTAAGTTAACTCAGTTATGCAGCAACAATATTAAGCAAATGTTAATAACATCTCAAAAGTGTGATCTTAATTTGAACCACTGACCTGTTTGTGTCAGCGGATGATCCAAGTTCCACTCCTTCTTCAGCCTAATTTTATAGTGCCATTTTCTGCATTATTTTACATTATATTTACCTGAATCACCAGCACCTGCTGTTCTCTTAGAGTGCAGCAAAATGAGGCTTAACTGTGAGCGCGCTAATGATGCTGCCAGTCCAAAAACAGCACAGCCATCTGGTACATTTGTCTTTAACAGTAAACAGTGGCGAGTGTCAGTGAACACGGGGGACGATCAGCTGACTGACCCTCGTACACCTGGTGTGTTTCTCTGTCACTCACATTCTGAGGCGTATGGGGATAGAAGTCATTACAACAGCACAAAATGACAAACATTTTTTGGTGGAAATTATGTTTGGAGGCACAAACTCTGCTTCTGCAAATGTCTCTCACTTCCATTAGCCATATATTGCCATACATTTTGACCCGGGATTGAGCTGCTCATCCTGACTAGCTTGTCCAGCTGCGACCGATTTCTCTACCGATGACCAAATACATAAGAGCAACAGCCTCCATTCATGTGAACCAGTCACCTGAAATGCAGGACTATCCTCTTCCTTTGTACGGAAGGCGCCCATTTTTGGAGCAATGACTCTGTGGGCGAGGGGTCGCTCGGATTCCAATCCGATTTAATTCTCATTATACTCGCCTTTCAATACAATATGAACCTAATCAGAAGAAAATGTGACTCCAATTGGTTGACAGATGAGTCATTTCATTGGAGACCAGCAGACCTGAACTGCTGCATCAGCCAAATGATGACTGGCAGAGGGGCGAGCGCCTAATTGGAGCTGAGACGGCTCTTTCTCCTCCAACTATTAGCTGGTTGTCGTGTGTGTTTTTACCCAGAGAACTTCGATGAATAAAGTCAGGATTACAGGAAAAGAATCCCTCTCTCCTTCCCTCTCTCTCACTCAGCAACTCCCATCCTCTGCAGCAGCATCCCGCCTCTGCTGTCTCTGCAGCTGAGGCAAGCTGACGCTGGCCACCGCTGTGGCAGCAGGAGCGCAAGCATTCATCAGGGACCCGGCGAGTGAGAGAGGAGGTGGAGCTCTCAGCAGAGGAGAGGCATATCTTCCAGCTCGTGGGCATCGCACCTCACCTCGCCATGGACAGCAGGAGTAGGAGAGCGCGTGGAATTTTGGCTCAAGTGGCTCTGATACTTTTCAGTGCATCTGGGACGACAGGAGCAGGTGAGGAGAGATCCTTATTCACCATGCTTAGAGGGATGCAAAAAAGTGAGTCAAAGAGTGTCTTCGTGACTCATCCTCTGATTTATATATCCGTGCACTATAATCCAATATTAAGTCCTTTAAAAGTCTAACATTATTTTTTTTTATTCATATTTAATATCAAACATCTCAGGAAGTCACACCAGCTCACTAGGTGAACTAACTGAAGTTAGAGTCCATTAATATGATCAACTTAATCACTGTTCTATAATGCTGAAAATGTAATATGAAAATGTATATTTTACTTATTATTCATTTCAATTTCTTTCAGTGTGATGATGCGTTTCTCTTTAATTTCTCAAACCATTGTTTTTGTCTCTGCCACACACTGCGTTTTAACATGTTCATTTTACTTATTTCATATCTAGTATTTATCCTTTATTTTTTATTAATCTTGTAGTCTCTCCTCATACAGTCTGTTTTATTATTAAATATATATAAAAAATAATAAGAGGCCCATTGTAAATAAGTGTTTTAAACATGAGAGCAGATGTGAATGGCTCCTGGCATGTGGTTGAATCTTAGTCTGTTGGAGGCAAAAAACACGTCACACCACAAAGTTATTAAAAATTATTTTCAGACTCAGCAGAGTCATTTGCCCAGTGACTAATCAGAAGGAAGGTATTTATGCTAATACACTGAGCACAATATTGACACCGACCACTTGGTGGCTGCTGGTCACTTGGAGTGCCTTCTACTTGTACAGAAGTACAGATGTTGAAGCTGATCTGAAAGTCTCAGAGCTGAGCAGAAAAAAAGACTTGGCTTGGAAATAAGGAAAAATGTGATTTATAGTTGCTCTCTTTCCTTTTGCAGAAGTAATATATATCTTCTGACCCGAGCTCAGTTGAGTCTCCGGGTCAGATCCAGCAGTCTCCACCATGAAGCTCTCCAGATTCTTGACCCGTAGCAAGGGAGTTAACCATTTCTAAACCCCAATTGGATGGTTGGATGAATTTCTCACATGCCCATAAACACAATCTTAACATGTTGTCACCCTGTCAGATGCAGTTCTCCACAAAGTCACAGCAGATCGTGCAACAAAAGGACGTTATTTGGGCTCACTATGGTCATGAAATATTCCCACTTGCGACTGTGTTTTAACCAAACACAGAATTAGCAGGATGCAGTTAGCATTCGCTCCAGATCACTTTGTAAAATGGAAAACCATCTTGTCCACAAACTACACGCAGGTCCGTCTGTCGCATGCAATATTCCATCAAAGCCCATGACAGCCTGATTTATGAATGTAATTCCAACAAATCCTAGCAAATTCTGTGTGTTGCTGCAATTCTGCCGACTTTCCCACAAATTCCACCAATCTCATTGGTCTTCTTTCAACCACCCTTCTGTGCGGCATATGCAGCATCATATTCCCTCGCACCTTGTTGAGATGAAGTCATGTGCGATGCTCTCGATTCGCAAATGTCCAAATTCCCATGGTTGAAATGTAGTATAGGTGGAACTAAAAAGCAGCGTCACCTGAACACTATATGCGTCAGGCTTAAACAAACATGGCTGAGATCCATCTCTCTCCACGCTATTTCTGACGCTGATATAGTGTGACCCTGTGGAACATATCAGCAGTTACTGTTTTATTTGGCTGTAATAATGAGCCACTGAACAACTCCAGTCACACACACAAAATTGCCCACCTCTACCTCTCAAACTCCGCCCACCCAAACGTCTGTCAGTCTCCACCCGTGTGAGGGGCTCCGTAACAAAACAACGAGCACTCACTACATGCTGTCACCGAAAATCATCCTAAAAAAGATGTAGTTATTTTATCAGAATGAATTATTCAGCATGTACATTTATTTATTTATTAATTTTGTGTGCGTGCGTGTGTGCGTGCGTGCGTGCGTGTGTGTGTGCACACACTTTTCTTAAAAATATTGCAGCCTGGACCTTTTATTTTGACTAAAAACCAATACTAGTTTTTTACAAGCTCATTTGCAAAGGTCCTTATTTCCCGTCATGTTATTCTAGAACCATAAATGATTACAACTCTCACCGCAATATTTAATATATTATAGCATTTTGAAATCAGTGAAACCCTGGAGCGACTGGACATTTCTGTGTGAAGCCTAACCTTCGATGTTCCGGTGTGTTTCGCTGTGCATATGAAGATAATATTGAGCCAGGAAAAGACTGTTTTGCAAAATGGTTGGATTATTGTGGTTTTATTTAACTGATTTATATGTATATAAATAAGGGGTGAATGACGTTGCAAATCTATGCATATTAAAAGACAAGACACGTGTGAGTTCTCATTGCCAATATAAACAATGTGCAAATATTTTCAGATTTTTTTTTTTTTTAATCAGTGGATATTTTTAAAGCTGCATATGATGAGATGAGATCATAACAGAAGTGTGAGTTTCACTGGCATTATTGTATTAGATTGAAGAAAACGCAGTAACGCAGTGAAAGAATTGGATTTTCTGCCTTGAAGGGTTTAGTCGGCTATGGAAACAATAACTAAAAGAAAATGTAGCTGTCACTCCTGGAATCAATAATTGGTGCTTGAACCCTCATTTTTGCCCTCAGAGGAAGCAAACACATCACCCACCTAATCCCTCCTGCCCAGAACTCTTTCCCTGTTTCATTCAGCGCCGTGTCGCAGCCACGGGCGAGGGCTGACTCGGGCTGTGTGCGAGGCAGAACAAAGGAGCTGAGAGCACGGGCATTTGTCGGTGGAATTGGTCACAGAGTCTCAACACGGAAGGTGCTTTGGGGAAAGTTGTGAGCTGATGCAGTTACACATACAGTATATGACAGTTCACAAAGTTCATGAAACATCAACACAGTTCATTGCCTTCTTTATCAGTGATAATGGTGAAAAAGTCTCCCAATCGCCCGAGCCGCCAGCTGCTTTGAAGACACTGAATCTCCTTTTGTTCCACATGGTTTCATAGCCTTTTTTTTCTGTTCATTAGCAATGCATAGAGAACCAGGAGCTGAAAATCATAATGGAAACAAGAGGAAGCCTCCTGAACAATACCTGAAATCAAAAATCGATTTGTCGATTAAACTGACTGAATGAGGAAACTGTTGTAAACTAAGAAAGAAGAATGATAGATGTCGAGCTTGTCATGCTTTTGACTAACTCTCCTCAATAAGTCACGTCCTCTTATCTTCTTGTGAGAACTAATGATCAAAACTACCGGACGACAAATCTCATCGTCAGAAGTTACATACACAGTTACACTTCTCAATCGTATATATTGTTATTAGACCATCTTCCCACCAGAGGAGTAGTTTGTTTAGCTGAAACTCACGCAGCCGTGCATCACCCAGTCCGATCATAGCTGAGCGACATGTCTACATGCTAGCTTAGTCAAGCTAGTAACCGCATCTAGAGTCGGTGAAATACAACTTTCTCTTTCCGTTTACCTACGTTAAAAGCCCAAACTTATTCGGACTAATGCATTGATTCTAGTTTTCCGGGCTGTTATGTAGCCATGCTCACTGTCTTTCTGAAATAATATCAAGATGAAGTCACTAGTAGAAACTAGTGATGGGTATTGCTATTGATGGTGAGATGAAGCTTCTTGAAGTACTGAGCCATTTAGAGTCGACTCCTCAAGAAGGTTCATTTGTGCTCTGCCAAGTGGACATTAAATATAGGATTCTACAAGCATGAACTTATGTTGCCCAAAGCTTCCAGTAGGATTGTACTAAGATGCTACCCCCCCCTATGTACTAAGACATAGATGGGGGTAAATGCTATAATGATGTTTGAGAAGACATGGATAAGATGTACACACACACACACACACACACCAAAATGTAATTTCAATTGTTTTTATTGAAAAATATAAACAAAAAAGTCCAACATTTTTTGGACTGAGCCTGAATTTCGCCCGCTATATCTGTAATACATGGTAATTACCTTGTTGGCAGAGATAAGATCGAAGTGTTCCCGAAGCGGGGAAAACTGTCTCTTTCTCGATGGTTCCATGACTACAGTATTTGATAATCGCTACACAGCTGCTCACAAAACGTGACAAAACGGGGAACCTCTGTTGCGTTTCATGCTGCTTAAATCTGGAATTGAACTGCTCGATCCACTTCCTGAACTGTTCACGTGGTGCGACCAGTTCGAGGCATCGACCATCATTGGAGTATTTCTCGGTACGCTGTTCATATACTCGCTGCCATATAACTCAGTACACACACTGATGGGTCGACACAGTGAACACATCAGTATTGCAGGGTTGACGAAACAGTGTCCTAATTTTCAGAGGCCACTAGATGGTGCTCTTGGTTTAGATGATGTGAGGTTTCATTGTTGTTCAAGTCCAAACATTTTACAGCAGACAGTGCCATCTGGTGGCCTCTGGAAATCAGGACACTGTGTCATGAAACCTCATCCACCCACGAGGAGAAGGGGAGATAGTGTGGGCAAGGAGAGGAACCTGTGGGAAAACAGCCAAAATAGAGGAAGAAATGAGTGAAATGGGAGATAAAATGGAAGTCTCAGCTCTGGAAGGAAAAGTACGAGGCTTGAACAAAAGAACACTTAAAATGGACAGTGAAACCAAAATGAAACAAGAGCAGTGATCTGCATGACAGGTAGGAACTGATGACCAGGGAATTAAATCAGGCTGCTTCATCTGGACGCTGTATTATCATCAGTCCAGCGGCTCTTGCAGGCTCCAGTTCAGCAAGCGCCCTGCACTTCAAGTAAGCAAATTAGCGGTATAATTCCGCACTATGTTCAAGGATGCTCATGCGGGAGTGAACTTCTGTGTGAAATCATTAAGTTCCTAGGCTTCTGAAACACTCACTTTGAACTTCAAACGTATTTGATTCTATTTTTCAAAATGATGTCTGAATAAAATTAACATAAACTTAAAGTCTGTTTCCTCATAAATGGACCCAGCAAGTTAGCTGCGAGCACGTCCGTCCTCTGCCATCCAACCCATTACCCAGTTTGGTCATCAAACAGTGGACGGGGTCACATCCTCGACAGGTCGTGATATTCCTCAACATGATTCAGAATGAGAACTACAAGACCAAAAAGATGAATTAACCTTTAAACGTGGCCACATTGCGACTCCCAGAAAGAGGTCAGTGGTGGCGAGCCTTTTCCCAATGACACCTGAATAGCTGCCGGATGCGTGGAGTGTTTATGGCAGCAAAGTTTCTCAAAGAGCCTTTTGTAATTAGATTGGCTTCATGGGCATAACAAGGGCACACCTCTATGTTCAGCGTGATGTTTTTGCAACTCTCAAAAGGCTTGCTGGCCTCAATAAATAAGGGAAGTGAGGGGTTTTTGACAGTGGAGGTGAGAGAAGTGAGAAGGCGCTGAGGAGAGGGTGCCTTCATATTTCTCAGTGTTGTCGTTTATGAAAATGTCTGAGGAGAGAAGGCCAGCCATGAACAGTGCCAGACGATGTCAAGGCCGCATGAGTGCATCAGGCTGTCAGCCAGGAGTCCAGATTGATCGACACGGACTAAAAAAGGTCTGCGGGGGTTGGATAAGATGGATATTTGCTCAAGGATCATCTCATTAAAGCGGTGGCCTGTGAAATATGCCTCATTATTCTCATGGTGATGTGATCACCTTGGATCATCTCCTCAAGATCCAAAAGTCAGTGCCGGAGTGAGCACCTCCAACTATGAGGGCAATAACGCCAACTGGACTGAAAGTGTAGAAGTGGTTGGGAACACCAGCTGCTGTGGTCGATACATGTGGTTAGGCCTTCATAAACTCACTGACTTGGCGATAATTGCTGAGGGTGGTGACCAGTCCGTTACAAGCTCTCGACTGGTTTAGTCGTCTTCGTTGGATGCCACTGAGTCAGTTCTGGAGTGAGTTCTGCTTCAAGGAGGATTGAGAGGTTGAGATTTCTGACACTGGAATTGTTAAATCAGACTTGTCACTTTTGTAGTCAGGTCGATCAGAAGATGGAACATGAACAGAACATTCTATACATGCGGATAAAGGGCTGCTGTTTTTCAGTAGGTCAGTGAGTGCGAGACTCCTCTTGTGTTAATGTTCAACATGAATATTTCACCATTTATTCATGTGTAACCTTGGCTATACTTTGAGCTTCCTACTATGGAGGGATACATTTCGGTAAGGCCTGCTTGTGTCACGTGTTGCCAGCTATCTTTGTTTGTCAGAGTTAGTTTTGGTCTTCTCTTAGTTTGAGAATTTGGTTGGTTGACCTTATGTCAAGTGAAGTCAAGTCGACCAACCGCCTGGTTGAATCCCACCTTGTCCAGCCAAGTCTATGTGAAGTCAAGCAACTATCTAGTCATGTCTTGTCAAGCCAAGTCATCTTCTTGTCTTGCCCCATTCACTTCAAGTCACCACATCATGTCAAGTAACCATCTAGTTGAGTGCCATCCCGTCTTGCCACGTCAAGTTGAGTCACCATGTCAAGTCGAGTAGCTGTCAAGATGAATTGCTATGTGAAGTCAAGTAACTGTCTAGTCGTGTCCTGTCTTGTCAAGTCATCGTCTCGTCTTGTCGTCAAGTCCAGTTGCCGCATCAAGTCAAGTAACTGTCTAGTCCAGTCCCGTCTCGTCGTCTTCTTGTCTTGCTTCTTCAATTCAAGTTGTGACAGCAAGTCAAGTAACAGTGATGTTCTGAATCAGAATCAGAATCAAATTATCATCATTATTATCATATCAAATCATATGTTGATTCCCATCTTGTCAAGTTTAGCCAAATCTTGTCTTGTCAAGTCTCACTGAGTCATCATCATAGTCAAGTCTTTTCAACGTCTTGTCTTTTCATGTTATGTCCTCACCCTCCTTTTTTTTGCCCTCTATGGTTTTTGTTTTGGATTCAACCATGGTTCAACTCCTCGATCCTGCTGTCTCCTGCTTTTGAGTCCAAAACCATGACAGAAACAGTGACATAGTCTCAACCCTGAAGTGTAGCATATTGATGATGATCAAGTGGATCTCTGCTTTCAATGTTGCGCATTAGGTGCTTCATATGAATCAAATGTTTCCCCTCCAGTGTCTTCTTTCCTCAGTTCAAAGAGAATGATGAACAGGGATGACGATACGGCCTCATTGTTTCTCCCCTCCTGATGTTACTAGATACAGTATATATATATATATATATATATATATATATATATATATATAGCGCCCACTGTCATGTGAGCATGAGCTTGACACACGGTGCTGAGGTTGTTAAGCCTATAGTCATGTGAGGTTCAATATCAAAGCAAGTGATATCACATCATATTCCATCAGAACTTCAAGTAGTGAAGCCTTACACCAAACTACACGGAAGACTGACTTGACAACCATTAAAATGTACCTTTATTTCCAGAAACACATCCCTCAATAATAGACTTTCAGTGGGTCATCAAATGTGGTATAAAAGTAATTTAATCTTCTTACACTTCAATGTCAACACTGGAATTTCACCAATCTGGGTCGTAGACCTGCACCCTGCGTTTGCCCCTACCTGGTTAAACCTGGCCCATTTGAAAGAAGTTTGAACTTCCCTGCTTTAGTAGGAGCTTCACTTGCTGCTGTGCATTACGGGACTTGTGATGCACGTGATGGGAGTGCTTTTTAATTTTGCCTGGAGGTCGACTTGCTGCATATAGAGAGTGAATAACTGACTTCAATCTGACTGTAGAATAAACTGCAGCTTCTGCACTCTGAATAATTGAGCATGGCGTGGGCCAACAGGCAAGAAACAGGTACGTAGCGCAAGATTCAAACTCTTGAATTTAATCAACGCCCTTACAAGGATACAACAATTCCCTAATGACACAATTATCCGTGAGTTTTTCTGTCAATCTCTCAGCTTCTGAGGCTGATCAGAATAAACTCCTCAAATCCACAAATGAATTTGGTGGTTAAGATAACTTTGTCAACTGCCGCGGCTGTTCACCAAAGCCAAATGAATCGACATCCTGATGTCGTCAGTCTTCCTCACGCCATTTATAATACGATATTATAATATAAAGTTGGTGTCAGATTGCTGTGGATTTTCTGTGATGTCTACATAGACCCAGTCGCCATCTGTTCAATCCTGCTCCACTTGATAATGACATGAGATGCAATGACTTACGATTCGTCCTCAGACCTTCAATGTCAGTGACGCTCTTCAATACCGATGACTTGGGTGGCGCTCGTATTTAAGTCGCAGGCGTCTCCATTTTTAAACGCAAGTGAGTTAAATGATGTGTCCAGCAGCTTAATGACTCAGAGAATGAGATGAGGGAGGTGAAGTGTGCCGCACTTGTCAGCTCGGTCGTCCACACGGCATCAGTCTATGAAAATGTCGACACCATCAAATTGTGACTTTATGAAGTGGTAGTTTCCAAGTGATCACCGGTGCTGTTATTGCTGTTTACGCAACCTGTCATTTAAACGGCCGACGAGTTACAGGGTTGTCGGGTCGTCTTTAATGCGTCCAGTCGACAACCAAATGAACGAGTGCCATCATCCATTGTGACTATAATCCAAAAATACAGCTGTAAATTACTAATATCTACAGAGACTTAAAACTGTAACGCCCTAGAAAGAATGACTGAGTGAGAACACACTGTTGGTCAATATGAGGACTGCTAAACTACTACTACAAGGACTACAAATCAGAATCAGAAAACATTATTAATCCCAGGGGAAATTCTGTTCGTAACATGTTCTGTACACAACATATCTCGATAAAATGAAAAAATATGATACTATACAAAAGAGCTTAGAAACAATGTGCAAGAAAATGCAGACTCAAGAACATAGTGAACAGAAAAACGTGCCAAAGAATCCTTCATTGTCATTTTTCCAGGGATGAATTGTATATTTTTATTGCCAGAGGAAGAAAGGACCTCCCGTGGCGCTCAGTCCTTGAGAAGGGCAGTCTCAGTCTGTTGGTCCATGTGTTACTGTATTGGACCAGGAGCTGATGGAGGGGGTGGGTGATGTTGTCCAGGATGCTCCTTAGTTTCAGGAACATCCTTCTCTCCATAACCGTCTCCAAGGAGTCCACTTTCACCCCCACTACATCACTAGCTTTGCAGATGAGTCTGTTAGTATCCGCCACCGTTAATCTGCTGCCCCAGCAAACCACAGTGAACAGAACTGCACTGGACACCACCGACTCTTAAAACACCCTCAGCATTGTGCCGCAGACGTTGAGGGACCTGAGCCTCCTCAAGAAGTAAAGATGACTCCTGAGTCCTTTTTTGTAAAGGGCCTCAATGTTCCGAGCCCAGTCCAGTTTATTGTCTATGAGGAGCCCAAGTTATTTATAGTCCTCGACCATATCCACATTGATCCCCCAGATGGAAACGGGGGTCACAGGAGACTTGGTCCTCCTTAGGTCCACCACCAGTTCCTTGGACTTTGTCACATTGAGCTGCAGATGGTTCAGCTCGACACACAGCCCTGCAGGCGCACATATTGTGGTCTACCCGTCAGGGAGTCCATAATCCAGGACACAAGGGGGACGTCAACCAGCATCTCCGTCAGTTTCATTCCCAGCAGAGCTGGCCTGATGGTATCAAAGGCGCTGGAGAAATCAAAGAACATGATTCTCACTGAGCTGGAAGGCTGGTCCTGGTGAGTGTAGACCTGGTTTAGCAGGTAGATGATGGCATCGTCTACTCCCAGCTCGGGCTGGTAGGCGAACTGGGAACTGTAATTGTAAGGCAGGTGTGGCTCAGATGGTTTGGACACGTGGAGAAGAGGGAGCAGGGGAACGGACAAGAGGAAGACCAGAGAGAGGTTGAGGTGGAAGAGAAGCTCCTCACCACAGTCAGTGCACTTGGCTGGGAAATGTCGACTGAGAGTTGGAGGTCTCGCATTGATGAAGCAAACTACATTATCAGCAAAGTGCAGAGATCCTGAGGCCACTAAACCGAAAACCCTGGCTGTGCCGGGAAAAACATTTTTCTCCCCTGCTGAGTTTTAAAGACAATATCTCAAAGATGATAAATAATTGCCTCCCTGCTCATTCAGAAAATATAAATCAGGTCCTCGCACAAAAATGAACTGAGGAACCGTCTTGAGGAATAGCGCCGACCAGCTGCGCTTGCACGTGAATCCACAGATGTTCCGCGCTGCAACGATGTGAAATATGCATAAGCACAGCTTTGAATATTGATGAAAATGTTCTGCAAACAGGTTGTAATGCAAATGACTCGCATATAGAGATGTTTAGCGTGATGACAAGCTCATCAATGGAGTGGGGCCACACAGCGAACACCAAGAGTTAACTACTCCACAGAAGTGAATTTGCTATCGATGGAGATTTAGAAGTATGACACAAGTCGGATTAGTATTTGGGCAGGTTTGTTGATTCACCAAAGGTTTAGATGTTTTATCTACTGTCACTTTCCAACTGACGCGAGAGCCTTTTGAACTAATTCTGTGAATCTAAGAACACAACACACTCACACAGCGATATTATTATTATCATTACTCATATATGTATGAGCCAAGAAGCCAACCATCCTCACTCGCATGGGTTAATATATTGACGTTGGAAAGTGCACTGTCGTGTCCTATAATGACGACAAAGGCAGCCTTCACTGTTGCATGTTAATGCATAGGCTTTCAATTGAAGCGCATGTTCCACCCCTCGTTTCATATTCTGATACAGTATTTAGAGGTCCTTCAACGGCTGTGCATTTCCTGGCGGCACAGTCTAATCGTCAATATGCAGCATTGAAGGCTGCCTAGAGCGTCAGTATTAGACGCGAAAGTCCACTTTCCCAACATCCATATATTACGCCATGAGAACGAGGATGGGTTGAAGAGGCATGAGAAAAATAGCAAGGTTGTTTCCATAGAAGAATCAGAAAAAAGAAAAAGAAAAATCACATTATAACATAGAAATTCCTACGTCCTTTTGGGACCCTTTAGGAGTTCGGACAAAGCAAGCAATGCGTGAGGTAATGAATATTCACTGCTGTACTTTGCGAGAATATCTCTCCATATTTCACTGTACTGCGACACAGCTGATCTCTCTCTCTGATATTTGTGGTCAAAAGTGCCATCAAATTCTTCATTTGAAGTTTCTCATACTCATTAAAATGTAAAAAAAACCTCCCCAACTATCAGATGACATGTCATTAGCCGGCAACAGCTTGTGCACATTTTTGCTACCTCAATGGCCTCAAAATTAAATGTTGCATTTTTATGCAGCCATGCCCATCGTTTAGTAAGTGTAAACATTGTGAACTCTCTAAAGAGGAGCTCTTGCTATGAGCTCCTCTGCTGCAAACCTGAGGCTACAGTATACTGTTTGACGTAAAGGGTATCAAAAACAGACATTAAGGGGTTAAATGTCATGCTGCGTCTGCATCCGGGGTCAAGCAGTGTCTACACGAGTTTGGAGACGCAGCTTGTGTTCTTGTGACAACAGTTTTATAAGGAGAAGGTTGAGCAGAACTCCCTCCCTACTTACACGTCCCAGAGTGCTTGTTGTGCTTTCCGTGTCCTTGTCCTCAATTACAGGTGGGAGAGGCAGTCAGTCCTCCTCAGATTTGCATCAGTGAGCACCAGAGGAGCATGGGAAGGACTTTCTTCCCTTCTCTCCTGTTTATAATTACCAGGATGCAGTTTGGCCGCCAGCACGGTGAAAAATTTGCCAGCATCCCGAAGGGTCACACCCTTCCACCGGGGGAGGAGATTATAGAAGCGTTCACATTTACGGCTCAGGGCCTTTCTGTCACGCCGCAACAAATACCAATATGAGTTCACTTTTTGGCTGGTATTGGAGGATGCTGAACCTAGAACATCGGCTGAAACAACACGTCCACGTCACTGACATTTACAGTATTTTCCGGACTATTAGCCGCAACTTTTTTCTCGTGGTCTGAACCCTGCAGCTTACAAAACAGTGTGGGTAATATATGGATTTTTACGAGGGATGCTCTAATCGATGGGCCACCGATTATGAAAGGCTGATCTCAGCGTGATCGGTGAATTCCAAATCGCTGCTTGTCATTGCAGATCACAAAATCCAATCACATGTGAATCCAGCACTCGGATGAAGCACCGCCCGTGGTTTGTGATGCGTCTGCTCCTCCTTCCCTCCCTGCCGACTCGCCGCTCACTTGGCAACAGCATGTCTACTGTGGAGGTTTTTTCCAGTCTGTCATGTCAAGTTTGCATCCTGCAGCACATGCACGTTAAAAGGCGTCAACGCCACGAACTAAATACGATATTTAAAACACCAGCACTTGACGGAGCACAGTGAGTTTTCTGGTGCTCATGAAAGTCAAACTGCAGGAATCAGCGGTCACCCGCGTGACATTCTGAACACAAAGCATATTGCCCAAGAAATAATCATTAATTTCACCGCGCCAGATGACCAGCCTTTCTCGGGTGACGTTTTAAGACGGAATCAACCGCGACCGAATCCGCTGCTGTTTCGTGTGTCAGATGAAGCGTTCGCGGTCCACCACCTGAATCAGAAACTTTTGCCAATGTCTAGAGTGGGAACGTTCATGAAAGAGGTTGAAGACAGCTACTTCCGGTGAGTGCTCTCCCTGTCTCTCGGAGCATCCCTAGTTGTCTAAAGGACGTCATGCTGGCAACAATGTCAAACCTCGCCACATCAAACCCATGACATCACGGCCGTTTTATTTACCTTTAAAGCGCTCAAACTGCACTGTTTTTGCCCACGTGTCCACAGCTCTGCCAACAGAGACTTTACAACACTTTAAATGTAAATAAGATGTGAGGAGTTCATGATTGAAGTTCAGAACATTGCCGAGATTGTTTCATGCGTCAGTCTCAATACCGGACCCTGTTTTGAAAACCAGAACTAGAGGATCGCAAGAAGTGATCCTCATGCATTTTCTGTGGCACAGACAGCAGCAGTGCACCCACAGTTTATAGGCCGGTGCGGTTTATGTATGAAGATCTATTTTCCTTCTTAGATTTCGTGGGTGCGGCTAATATTCCAGTGCGCTCTATTGTCCGGAAAATACGGTACTCTGCGGGCGCTGCTTTCACTAGTTGCATTTTCAAAGCCGGATAAAATATCTGAGTCTCTGTTCATTGACTGTTTTTGTTGCCTTCAGTTTCTGGGTTGAATGTGAAACAATAAAAGTCAATATCAAGTCCTGGCTGCATGCAGCACCTGTCGCAACCCCTTTAGGTTGCAGTCAATCGATTTGGGAGCACTCACACTCGATAGAAATCTAACACACAGGAACACAAGACAACCTAGTGTGCGCAACCATGAACATGTTCATGCACAAACACGGACAGTTTTGAAGTAACAGAATATTCCACTTCAGCCATCTCCTGCCATATTGGAGATATTTAAAACCATTTCCATCCAGTGACAGTGTGCCCTTTGTCACTGAAATAGTGCTGTAGTCGTGCCTCCTAGCCCGAGGCCGAGTTGTTAAATGAATGCTTTGCAAATGTTTTATACACACAGTTGGTGTGACTCAAAGCTTTGATTTCCTGCCAGCCTGCTGAGGTCACTGCATAGTTTCCTCTGTATCTATGCATCCATTTGGTCTCTACAGTTGCAGGCCTGTGCTACCAATGACAGTCCGGAATAAGATCAGAATGGAACTGAACATTGCGCACGAGTCATGTGTTGCGTTCTGAGTCTTTTACCCTTGAGTGACAGTAAATTCTCAAGTCAGTCCAAGTCGTGGACTCGAGTCCCCATTTCAGACCTCTCATTGGAGCACTTGGACTGACAGGTGCAGCAAGTGGCAAACAGATAGCAATTTTCCAAAAGGAGAGGCGTAGTGGCTTTCACTCTAACAAAAGGATTTCACACGTAAAAAAAAAAAAATCAAGGTAATCTCGACTGATCTTGACAAAAAATCTTGGTCCCCAGTGAAACAGATTTATCTTCAAAGTGTGTCTTCTAAATGACTGGAACATTACTAATGCCTTTTCATTTTGTTAATAATATTGATTTTACATCACCCAAATTTAAGTCAAATGAGGAATGTTTGTCATGTAAGGTTATGAAAGACGTGATTTTGGATGCCGTCTTTTTCTCATTTTAGACATCAATGCGGATTGAACTGATAGGACTCCCTTTTTTATGCCCTTCCTCACAAGTGGTTGGATTTCACTGGGGCAGAGCAGTGCTATTGCAGCAATCTAACATTGCTCCCTTATATATTTAGTGTTCATGTTTCCGGACACTAAGATGCCTGTGAGCCATACATCACCGGGCGCAGTAATAACCCCACCATCACTGTGAGAGATGCTCACGAGCCAGCCAGCCGCCCAGGACACTTAAAGCTCCATGAACCTGTAAATATTCTGTGGCTGTTGTTCATTCAAGTGGAAGTTGATGCTTATCAGCTTGATGCAATCGTGGATCCTGCAGCGGCTTTACTATCGCCGCCAAATGCGAACGCGGATGCTTATGGGTTGTGAGATTGTTGGGCTGAAAAGGATGCTGATGAAGCTCGGTGTGCTGGATAAATGATTAAACACCTGTCATACTGCAGTACTCCGTGTTCTGTAGGGCTCTTTTTTCTCCCCACTCATGACATTCTCTGGAAAGGTGGTGCGGAGTAATGACTCAATTTGGTGAAGTGTTTGTGGTTGGACCCGGAGCTACTTCGCTGTTGTCCCATTAGCAGTCAAAGTACCGGCACTGTTGAAGTGCGAGTGAAATAATTCAACAAAACATGAAAATGGATTACAGCATCTGCGGACCAAGTAGCACGGCAAACTGCGCTATACTTCCTTCAAAGTCGCGTCTGACAATGTACCTCATTTCAGAGCGGAACAGGCCGGCGAGGACAGAAAAGATAAGAGAGAAGGCGCTACAGGGATCCAGTCATCTGCTCAACATCATTACCAACAGGGCCTGCATTCAAATAAAAGTTCAGTTGGGAAATTTAAAGATTATTCCGCAGTTTTGCAGTGATCGGTTTACACGTTTGGAATCGACGGGTTATGCAGCGTGCCCAATCCGTGCGTGACACCTTTGTGGAGAACAGATGGGTCGATTTTTACAGAGAGAGAGAGTTCAGTTAAACACAGTAGATCCATGTGATATCATCATTTGTACCTTGTGTGCTGGCGGCACACTGCTATTTGTAAACACCTATGAGTGCTTTGTATCCTGTACAAAAAAACTACAAATCCCTAGCAGCAAAAAGTTCTTAAAAGTTTTCCTGCTAAATGCTAAGTTGCAAACTGCAGCATCGACCAGCTTGGAAATTTGCCTACTCTTCTGCTCCCGCACAGTTTCAAGAATGATCAAGTCCTCAAACAGCAGTATTGATCGTATGTGAATTTGGTACTCGTAGCACTGACGGAATTTTGTAGCAATAACAGTACTGAATTCGGTAGCCATCCCTCTACGTAATCTTCATCTCTCTAAGTATCTTCAGTACTCTAAAGCTAACCCAGGTCAGGGTTTAACTGTCCTAACCTGGACCATACTTTTCTGCAATTTTATACTTTGACACTATCATAAAGTTTTGTGACTTTATGGTGCAAAACACATTAACAAACTTTTGAATTGGTATTGGTACAAGTGGAACATTCCGGCAGCCATGTTTGTAATTTCGTCCCCTCCTTTTACATACACGTTTGCCTTTTCTGGTACATAATGACGCATTGATCACAGCATCACATAACAGAGAGATGGACATTGGGGTTAGGGTCAGCACTGGGGTGACACAGGAAAGGAGATTTTTTTCCTCACTTGAAACACCCAACATGCAACCTGGAAGGGTTCTACATCAACAGAGGACGCAAAAGTCAGTCAAAGATAGTCGCAATTTGATGCCTTGACAGTGGCAGTGGGTTGATTTCTGGCCAGAACAATGGCCTGTTCACAGTAGTCATGTGCCAAACTGCCTTCCCCAGATGTATCTACCTTGCTGCTGCCTTTTCTTTGACAACTTCCAGAAGTCCTGACGATTGCAGACCAGGAGCGCAAAACAAATACTGCCGTTTCAGCAGCACTAAGACGAGCTGTCTTTGGCAGGAAGTTCTGGAGAATGATGCAGAAATGATGAAATGGAATTGAAACAACTGCCACCCCTTTACATTTCTGTATACATGTGGCGTGAGCACCTCGCGTCTTAATATAGAACCATAGTTTCGGCCCCTACGTCTTCAGGTATCAAAATTGGTGCGCAGGAGGGAGATGGAGTCACAGCACAATTTCCCTTTTTATTTCCCGTGAGCACATGGACAATTATTCAAGTGTTTAATAAACAGAAGCATTAATAAAAAAGGCACAGGAGAGGAGCTTGTTCCTCCACATGGGCGCTGGCCTTTGCACCACCCTTGGCCTATGTAAAGCTTTCTGTGAGTCCTGATCTTTGTCCATGAAGACGCAAATGAAGTGATTTGCTGGGTCCCGTCAGCGAAATGGCAAAGTGAGGGAAGTGGGTTGGAGCTGGGGAGTCAAACCCAGGTGCACCGAGAACAACAAGTCCAAGTCTGACTCACATAGCTTCTGTTACGTTGTTTTCAAAGCTGGATAAAACAGCTCAGTCTCTGTTCATTGACAGCTTTTGTTGCCTCCATTTTCCAGGTTATATGTGAAACAATAAAAGTCAGTATCAACTCCTGCCTGCATGCAGCACCTGTCGCACCCTCTTTATGTTGCAGTCTATCAATTTGGAAGCACTCACACTTGATAAAAATCCAACAAGTAGGAACACAAGACCATCTAATGTCCAACCAAAGCACGTTTTTACAACATTTTGCTCAGTCATAGGCCAAATAAAATCTGAATCTATTGACACTCCTTTTACTGGAAACAAAATCGACCTCACACACATACTTCTGCCTTCCCATCTCCCATGAAGTACCCTGTTATCGGCATCAATATTTTGTTTTCGCCAGTTCTCACACCAATTCAAGACCTCCACTTGCTGGAAAACACCCTGGCAAACGACAAAGCTTGAGCAATGTAACTTCATAGAACAAAAATACCAGCATGTATTGGAGGTGATTTGGTTTGTTTTTAATAGTTTATAGAGCTCAAAGATTTGTGAGGTCATTTTTTTAAATAAAAAAATGGAGTTACTTTCATTCATCGTGATGGAAAGCTGAGGTATCATGAAACAGTGTCCTACTTTTCAGGGGCCACTAGATGGCGCCCTTGGTTTAAAAATGCTGTGAGGTGGGTGAATTAGTTGTTCAGTAGTCCAAACATTTTACAGCAGACAGTGCCATCTGGTGGCCTCTGAAAATCCGGGCACTGTTTCATGAACCCTCATCCACCCATCACTACTCTTTAAACATTTAAATAAGCAGTTGCTGGCACGTGGATGATGCTTAAAGAGTGAAGGTTCTTTTGTTTTCATGTCACTGTCACTACCTGTGACAGGTCAAGAAAACCCTAGCTCCATATTACGTGACCTTCTCCTCACTCTGTTTTTCGTAGAGGCGTGTCACAGCTCTCTGATTTCCAATCTGCCTCCCTCGTCGTTCAGAAGCTCCTCACAGCTCTCCAGCAGCCACAGTCCTGGTTTCGCCAAGTTGAACCGGAGAGACGGTGAGGGACACAGGAAGGACACGTTCTGAGCTCAACTTCTAACAGCCAGTGTTTTGCTTTCCAGGAGCTGGGGGTTGGTCACCTCTGACCTCGGATGGTTACCAGTGGTTGGAGGTCGACCTGGGTGAACGTAGGAAAATCACTGCTATCGCCACACAGGGTCGCTATGGCAGCTCTGACTGGCAGACAGCATACCAGTTAATGCTGAGCGACGTCGGACACAACTGGAAACAATATCGACACGAGGACAGCATCGGGGTAAGGATGAACTTTGAAACTTAAGAGGATACTCAGAGTGTGAATTCAACTCCTGTAATACTGTGTTGTTTCTGTTGGCTGTCGCTGTCATGGTCGACTTCCGACCTCAGTAACATGGTCATGACATCATTCCCAGCTCCTGTGGATGAGCTAACCCCAATCTCTGTCTTACTTTTACGTGACGTGCTGCCCACGCTGACAGGACATGCCATGGAAGACGGAACATGCGCTTCAGTTGAAAGCCTTATGTGTCATCATGCAACACTGAAGGCTGCCTTTGGCCACAATATAGGACACTTTCCAACGTCAATATATTATCATATGGGAGTGAGGATGGGTTGCATTGTTATAGTGCATGACCTGTGAAGGTCGTCGGTCTGGCTAGTACTACACTGGATTGTATATTCTTCACCGTATACAAGTAATATCCGACTCATGGCCGAGATTGGTTCCAACCAACCGGTTGTAAGTCGGGTTGGACGTAAGTCGAATGTCATTCAAAATAGCTGAGGCGAGGGTTATAGGTGCTACTGTAGTGGTAGATCACTGTGTGAGAGTGAGATGCTGGGATACTGTGCTGCTGTAACTGTCATATGCGATGCCGGGCTGCTACGTGCTGCGGTGCCAGACATTGAATTGAAAAAAAGAAGCATCCGCTGGCCATGGTCGTAAGTACTGGTCATAAGTTCAGCAGGTCCTAAGTCGGATGTTACTTGACGTGAAACAGACTTTCAAGAACAAAACCTGAAGTAGTGCCACCACATGGCGTACTTAACGAAGACAGTTGATTTCTGCATCAAAAGTGCAAAAGTTCACTTGAAAGTAGTCGTGAAAGTTCCTTGCAGGAAACACAAGCACGTGTGCCAGTGTTATACTGCAAGCTTGCACTTCTTCCAGCAAGTTACAAGCCTGCACCTTTGATAATTGGACTTTCCACTGGTTAGAGACATTTTTCTCCTTGAATGCCTAAGTCTATAATGTTTGGAATGCAGAGGAATCTGAATTACATCCATCACAGGCATTGTAGCCCGTGTCACCAGAGTGTAACCCTGTTGTGGAAAAGCAGCCCGACACAAAGGTGATGAACGGCTCTTACCCCCAAATCTCTCGGTGACTACAGTGACTCTTCAGTGAAAAGGACAGAAAAGCTTCTTAGGGCACAAAAACTTGTTGATTTCACACTCAGCACAAATCCGTTTAAATCCCAGGCTTGTCGAAAAAGTACCACTTAAGCTGTGCGTATTCCTCAGCCTACTTTAATATAGCTTTCAGCGAGCGGTTCACTTCTGAGCTGCTTCATCACTCACTGTTCCCTCAGGATCTGTTTTTTTTTTCTTTCACACTTGGATGCCGGAGCATGAGAAGCTGAATAATGCTCATTCATTATCTAATTTTCTCCGCCTTTCTCACCCTCTATTCTCCTTTCGGTCCCTTTCAAATCAGCTACAAAGGTGAGCAGAGACATACATTACACCACAAAGGACTGTGCCATGCAGTCGTCTATTTCACATCGAAATAGATACAAGGTATGAAATATTAAGTACAGTTTTTAACACACATAAATCCTAATCACATCTTTCGAGTGTGATTGCGGATACAACTTTTCTTTGAGCAATAAATGCATTTAAACTGCTGTGCTTTTGGAATGAAGAGTCTGGTAGAGGTTGGCCACTGGAAGGATACATATCAATAAGAATAATATAATAAGAATTTCTGATTATATTTCTGCATTATGTGTGAAAAACTGCCTCCAGATGATGCTCTTGCTTACGAATATGTAAGTGTGGAGTCCTAGAGTCCTCCATACTCACATCCCTGTTAGGTTGAGCTGGGGTGAAGGCAAGTTGTTTAGAGCCGGAAGAAGTACTGAAAAACGTTGAATGAACATAAAAATAGAGTAAGAAAAATCTACCTCGGTCAATGAAAAGTAGACATTGAGCTTTTGCACTACAATAATGTTTAAAAGTACATTTCAAACCTAAATGAAGTATGAAGTATTTGCCTGTTTATTAGAGCTTTTATTCGTACCCTAATGACGAAGAACCTACAGGATTACATTAACCATGTTTGCAATAGTGTTATGCGCTCATTTGGTATTGTGTGGAAAAAAAAAAAAAAAATTATTTTAATGTCTTGGCATTGAACCAAGTTTAATGTTCTACCAGTCGAGCAAACGTGGCACCACGTGGCGATCTCCAAATGTGGTTCTCAGTCAATATGGACTGTTTTTAATGACCACAATAAAAAATTGAGTAAAACTTGGGGGTAACATATTAACCATTAATAAGCTAATTCCTTTAGAGTGAATCTAGAGTTTATTCCGAGCCAAAAGAAGGCGCTAAACAGTATTTTACAATGACTAATAATGGGCTGATGTTCTGCTAATACTCACAGGAATACGTAGTTTATTGATGGTAATATGTGTACTGTAGTCTAAAGTGAGACCAGAGATTGTATTCAGTTTAATGAATTTATTGAATGCACATACCTGTTAAACTGATACTGCGATATATGCTTTCAAATAATGGTTACATGGTTTGTACTACAAGTACACTCAGGTATCAACATCTAAATAAAAACACTGTGAAAAAAATAAATCCTGATTCATATGTTTAGAGCTCTCGACAGTTACCCTGAATGATATACAGAACCGCAGTTGCATTGACCTGTTTCCTGCTGAAGGAAGGAGATAGATAGATAGATAGATAGATAGATAGAAATGAAAGTAAAAGTACGTCAGATGTATTGGAGTAAACATTCTCCACACAATAACTTACTCAAGAGAAGTACACATACTACAAAAATGTACTTCAGTACATTTGTACTTCCTTGCTCTGCACCCCTGGAAGAGCATTTTAATGGCAGCTCTGCGAAGAGACTGTGAGAGCCAATGCCAAGTGTTCTTTTAACTAATAAAAGTTGAAAGATATTAATGTGCTTTAGAGGAAAATTCCAATTATTGAATACACAGAGCAATAATCAAGTTTTAAACCTACTTAATCCTCAGGTAAAAAATTCAAATGTACTGCAACTCCACAAAAAAAAATGAGGGCTGTTAAAAATAGTCTTCTGTCTCTCTCTTGTTCACATATTCACAGTATTGTCGTTCGTCGGTTTGTTTTCCCAACTGGGTCATTTTTGCATTTGTTCAATTCATGGGAAGCAGAGCCACAAAACATCAGCAGAGGATGTAAAAATGGTTCACAATAAATCAGCGGACTGAGCAGGCTAATACATGTGATTCCCAACTGGACGAGTGCTTACTAAAGCACCTAATACATAAAAAAAAACTGCATTTAGTGCTTGGCAAATCAAATTTTCCCCCTGATTGAGGAAGCGGTGACCAGGAACGCCGCTCCTTCTTTGCAATATTCCCTTCATTAGGATTTTAACGTCTACAGAGGCCTCTGGGAACAGGAGTCAACCTCCATAAAGGAGAGCATTACTTCGGCTGTTAACTATGGCATTCTTCTGAGAGCAATTAGGCCCCTGTGTGGTGAAAGACGGACAGGAATCTTGGAACTTTTACTACTACTTTGTTTGTTGTCCAGGTGTTTCCAGGGAACACGAATGCGGACAGTGTCGTTCTGCACAATCTCCGCCATCCGGTGATCGCTCGCTATGTCAGGCTTATCCCCCTGGACTGGAATGCTAATGGACGAATCGGACTTCGCATGGAAGCATACGGATGTTCTTACAGTCAGTTTGGCAATTTTTACACTCCATCTCATCTGTATGCCGCTCAGGGAAACATCATCATAATACTATTTTATTGCTCTGAATTATGGAAGTGTATATGTATATATATGTACTGTATATATATTTATATATACATATATGTATATATAAATATATATACGTACTGTGTGTATATATATATATATATATATATATATATATATATATATATATGTGTGTGTGTGTTCATGACGTGAGAAATGAACCGTTAAGTCATTTTATTTCAGACACTTTTTTATATACCTCTTCAAGGAGGGCGAAAATAGAAAAACCTAGCAGAATGCAGCAACTATTCTGTCAGAAGGGCAACTGAAAAGCCCTTTGGGTGAAGCTGCTTGTAGCAGAAGTGGAAGCAGCTGTCTTCCACCTTTGTGTTTATGAAAGTTCCCACTCCGGACGTTGGCAAAAGTTTGAGATTCAGTTGGCTAAAGAAAGCTGCACCCGACACAAAGCCTCAATGGATTCGGTCACATCTTATTACAACACTCGAGAAACAGTGGTCCGCAGCAGACATGCTGCTGGAGAGTGAGCAGCAAGAAGGGAGGAGCGGACGCATCACAACCCACGGTGCTTTATCAGAGCGCCAGCTGCCACACGTGATCGGTTGTTGTGATCAGCAATGACAGGCAGTGATCGGCTTTCACTGATCATGCTGAGATCGGCCGATCAAGATTGGTGACCGATTGATCGGAGCATCCCTTATATTTATCTTTTTTTTCCACACAGTTCGATTTCAAACAATAGAAACTACTTAAACAATGAATATGAACATTTAAGTGTAACCAACTATTACATCTAGAAGAAGACAAAAAAAACGAATTTACTATGAGATTAATGTCATTAGAAAATATATTTTAAGATAAAAAAATAATTTATTAAGAGATTAATCTTGTTAATCTCGTGCCAATGGTCCAAACAGAGTGCGTAGAGGCGTCATTCTTAGCAAAAGTTGTCGAAAACACCAACGAATAAACAGTCCAATCAGAATAAACAAACTCAATGACAATGGGGCACATAAAAAATTACCACAAAATTATATTTAAACAATTAACATCTAACCATTCTTTTTTTTTTCGAACATTTACTGTGCACCACAGAATAAATTATCATCAAAACAATGCAGTTAAATGTCTTGTGACAAATACTGCTTAGTTCTATGATGTTTGTTTCAATATTAATTTTGCAAGATCTTTGCAAAATGCTCATGAATTGAAACTAAACACACTATTTTTGTTAGACAGTACACTGCAAAATGTCTCATATTTCATGCGAATGATCCATATTTAATGTTAATATGTCATCGGTTTGGACAATAAATGATACATTTCCATAAAATAGAATAAAATTAGATTTTAATGAGTTTATGACTTCATTAATCTGACAGGAAATTGTATAAGAATAGAGAAACTACACAGAAAAGATATTTTAGCATTATTCAGTCATTATTTTTAATTCATTTCAAATGGCGGAATTCTGAACATTGCTCCCCTCGTTCGTCACTGTGACAAGAGCCGATTCCATGGGTGCTGGAGCCCCGAAGCCCCTAGAGGTTTCTGAACTCCATGAAAGCGACAGGTCCTATGGAGTCTTTGTCTTCATGATGTTCTTTATTTTGTCTTCATTATGTCTTTATGTTTGGAATTGGCACATATGGCACATATCCAGTCTTCGCCATTTTAAACTGCAACTGAATTCCAACTCACCTTGGAACGCAGACAGACCACTCAAGTCACCAGATAAATGATGAGTTTCTTGTTTCAGACTCTGATGTGGTGAGCTTCGATGGGCGTAGCGGGCTTTTGTACGACATCAGTTCCAGTATGAGGCAGATGGACCGGAGAAGCATCTCCTTCAACTTTAAAACCTTCAGGAATTCTGGGATTCTCCTTCACGCTACACACAGAAGCCAGAGGAGCCTGGTGCTGGAGTTAGAGGGAGGGAAGCTCCACCTTATCCTTCAGAAAGGTACGTGTTCTGTGGATGCTGAAATCTTCACTTCAGTAGTTTGGTGTTAGGGTCCTACATCTGTCTGGGGTGATGAATCCATCGAGCTGGACTCAATGAGTCCCAACATGAAGCAACATAATCCAAGTCGGAATAAGCCTTCCTCCCCCTCACAACATAAACACTTCCTTGTTTATCCAGCTCCCCCTTCACTCTGGTGTCCCATGCGCCTCAGGTGCCACTGATAACACCTCGTGTCGCTACACTGATGTGTGGCAGTGTTTATCGTGTTGAATGCACTTGATCTCAGTTTGACTGAGCAACGTTCACAGTGAAGCCACTTCATCTTAGTTAATTAGATTTTATCAGTGTTGTGAATCGGATGTCAATGTCAAACCTGGTGTGTGAATCTTGAGTGGATGAGACGGAGATGAAACCAACAAGGCAGCGTCACATCTGCCTGTATCAGGGCACTGTGTTGTTAACACAGCCGGCAAGTCATTTTACATTCATCGGCTCGACCATGAGACCATTGTATCCAGTCAGCAGCGACTGAATTGACACAAACCATGTGCCCACTGACGTCTACGTTTGAATACAGACATGAAAAACCACTGATCATCGACTGTTAAACACATTGGACTTTGCACTTGTCTCTCTCTCGGATTGATGACTGTATTTTAGAAGCTGGGCCCCTCACTTCTCATTCCACTCCACCTCACCGCTGCTCCTTCTTGTGAAAAATAGTTTCTAATGTCTGAGAGCATATTGAAGATTTTTTATTCTCCATCCAACCTTTCCTTGGTTTATTCCTCTCTCCATTTACTTGCTTCCTCTTGAATTACAGATGTCATCGGTCCGTTTACATTTTGTTGTTGGACACCTGGAAATGATGAATGTTCTTAAACACCGCATAGCTCAGAAGAAAAAAAAAGTTGGCGGAATTCTCATTCTAATCTCTGAATTCTAAATAAAATCAGAATTCTAACTTTTATCTCTGACAGAATTCTCAGATTAAAGTAAGTAATTCTGACATTAATCTCAGATTTCTCACTTTTAATTCAGAATTCTGAGATTAATGTCAGAATTCTAAGATTAAAGTAAAAAGTCTCACTTTATTCTCAGAATTCTAAATAAAGTCAGAATTCTGAATTGAAATTGAGACTGTAAAGTTTCTCTGGCCCTAATCCTCTTCTGTAGAAAACGCAAGATGTCAGCGTCAAAATGGAATTTGTTATTGGTAAAGCTGAAGCAGGCATATGGTGGTCTTCAGAATAGACCTGCTAAACAAGTTCATCATTCATGATGCCGTCCAAAACCACTGAGATAAAATGTTCAAACAGAAATTTGCTCCCATTACTCGCACGTCAGATCTGTAACAACATAACTCTCTCTTATATGACGTCCAATTATAGTTTGTCAAACACTGTGAACTGGAATGAATTTTAATAACCTCTGCACCTCATTACACTGATCTTCAACCTCCAGGATTAAGTGTTTGTGATGAGGAGCCACTCCCCTCTGTCTCAGGTTCTCAGTGGAAAGCTCACAAATCTCTGACCGCTGAATGAGAGGCAAGGTTAAGAAGTGTGGATGAAATAGAGGGCAAGTCAGCGACTGCAGATCCGAAAATCCGGGTGTATAAATCTTGCAGAAAGATGGACAATGCAAATCATGAATGTATTTTCTTTAGGACTGGAGGTCTTGTCTTTTAGTTCTACAAGAAGGTCATAGGTTCAAGTCCTGCGTGAGGCAATGTGCGCCACACAATGCTTGTGGTTTTTTCTCTCAGGAGTATTGGTTCCCCCCCCCACAGTCTGTTGGTCCCACAGTCACTTGCATGAGTAGAAAAAATGGCAATCCAGAAAAAAAAAAAATCACAAGACTCTGTCTTTTCCTGCGAATTATCTTATTTTCACATATTCCTTTCAGTTTTCAACTCTTCTTTGTCATCTCCACACCAAACTCCAGACAGCTCATCTCCAGAGAGCCAGCACCGTGTGACCCTGGGCAGCCTGCTCGATGACCAACACTGGCATCACGTCGCCGTGGAGCATCACGCTACTCACCTCAATTTCTCTGTGGACAAAAGCATACTGTGGGTGCAGGTCGCACCAAAAGTCCCACACTGGGAGTACGACAAGGTGTGTGTGGCATTGCTCACAAAGGTTTGGTCGACACCTGATCAATATTTCTGTTCTGGTGTTTTTGGACAGATGAGTGTAGGAGTGGACCAAGACCTCAGATTTCAGAAGAAAAACTTGTATGGGTGTTTGGAAAATCTTGTTTACAACGGTCTGAACCTAGTGGACTTTGTGAAACAGAGAGACCAGCGTGTTGCCGTGAAGGTAAGTCGTCCAAACAGATCTGGCTATAATGCTCTGCTCCTGGAGGCCATTGGTGGAAGAAAGTTATTATAACAACTTTTATAATAAACTAACTAATCTATCAAGTCAAAAAGTGCAAAATAAAAATGTATGGCTATGAGCGGGCAGTTTACATGTGATTTGGTCTGGTTATTGCTATTTTATGATTTTATATTTTTTTAAGGTACCATTTTCTTTCTTTTCTTTCTTTGTCATTGTGTTGGGGGCGGGAACTGAAGCTGCTTGGTCGAGGTTTGCTCTCACTGTTCAGTGTACAGCAGGAAATGCAGCTTCTTTCCGCCAACCTCGTCTCTGTAACATGGATAAGTGGCTGTATGCAGACATGTGTAGTGTAAGCCAAGACAGGGGTATATGACATGTGTGTGATCACTAAGTAGACCACGAAGATTCTCTCCTCTTCATCCTGTCTTCATGCAAACCCCTTTAACTGCCCACAAAGAGCTTTTTAGATTTGATGGCGAGTCTCACCTTTTCATACTTGACTGAAAATAGAAAGCCAGCATTCCCAGTGGGCCCAACGAAATGGGATCTATCATTGTTGTTGAGCAGAAGTGGACTGAGTGTAACCATGTCTTCTCCAAAGTGTACAAGATTGAATCCCACTCACTTATTCCTTCCTTGTTTGCCTCCCCATTACTTCCTCTGACCTCTGCAAGCTTCGGGGTGACTTTGGTGCCTTCACTTTGATCGGCTGCTGTTTATTTCCAGCCTGGAAATTATCATTATGGTAATCGACTCTTAAAGGAGGATAGCAGATGAGATCTTGGCGCATATGGTGCTAATACTCAACCTTGCAAGATCATTCATGCATTTTCATGTTTTTGCTCTTTAGCTTTGGTAACTTAATGCTCAGTATTTAAACTCCTCTTCATCATCCTTTTCAGGGAAATGTGAGCTTTTCCTGCAGCGAGCCTGTGTTGGTTGCCATGACGTTCAATGGTCCCCAGAGCTTCTTGTGGTTGCCAGCAGCAAAAGAAAAGCCAACTTCGGGCTTCTCTGCGCGGCTTCAGTTTCGGACTTGGAACAAAGCTGGGCTGCTGCTGAGCTTTCAAATGTGGGATGATGGAGGAACGGTGTGGCTGTTTCTGAACGAGACTTCGCTTCATCTGCAGACCCAGAAGAGCGGCCACACACTGCTGGAGCTCACTTTGGGTGGGTCCACTTTTCACTTGTCAAGGTCTCTTGAAGAGTCACGCTCAATAAATGCATAATTTTTACATTGAGTTGTGATCACAATAAAACAGCGGAGGACCTCTTAACAACACGACAAAGAAAAGTAATGTGTTCATGAATTATTTTGTTGTGTGTTCAAGTGTGAGTCAGGCTTTCCTTTCTCCATCGGTTAGTGGATTTTGTTGCCACTGAAACAGCATTGTTGACCAAGCATTCAGATGAAGCAATAGCAGAAACTCAACATGACTATATTAAATCATAAAATCATTTTTTGTGCTTCAGCT
Source organism: Synchiropus splendidus (assembly GCF_027744825.2). Lineage (NCBI taxonomy): Eukaryota > Metazoa > Chordata > Actinopteri > Syngnathiformes > Callionymidae > Synchiropus > Synchiropus splendidus. Next base: position 10,695,113 of record NC_071342.1, on the reverse strand, counting down.
GAGAGCCTTAAGTGTCAGCATGCAACGCTGAAGACTGCTTTTGGCGACATGCATAGGACACGCAAGTCCACTATCCCAACGTGAATATATTATCATATGGGAGTGAGGATGGATTGCATTGTTATAGTGCTTGACCTGTGAAGTTATCTGGCTAGATAGTGTTACACTCTCTGTTGTATGGTCTTTACCATTTACAAGTAACATCTGACTTACGACCAGGATTGGTTCCAACCAACCGGTCGTAAGTCAGATTGGACGTAAGTCGAATTCTACTCAAATTGCCTGAGGCGAGGGTTATGGGTGCTACTGTATAGGATACACAGTGTCAATCTGTTGTGTTTATTAAGTAACTTTTTCTATAGAAAATATCTTATTATTACAGCCGTAACTGTTGTACGCGATGCCAGGCTGCTCGGTGCTGCAGTGCCAGGCGTTGAATTAAAAAAAAGAAGCATCTACTGGCCGTGGTCGTAAGTACAGGTCGATGTAAGTTGAGCAGGTCATAAGTCGGATGTTAGTTGTGTTTATTTATTTTTAATGTATTATTATTTATTATGTATATTAATTTATTCTCTGTAAAACAACCTTTTAAATGCCAAGCTTTTAATTTACTATTTATTTACTGGTAGATTCATTTAAATTACAACACAACTTTTAAGTTTAACAAGCAGTTAAGTTGTTAAGTAGTAGTTCACTTGTTTGGTTGTGCAGCACCTTTCACTTTAATTCAGGTCTCTCAAACTGGTCCTCAAAGGGGCCACAGTGGGTGCAGGTTGTTGTTCCAACCCATCAAGCACACACAGTCTAACCTGGTGTCGGTGTCGGCTGACTCAAGCAGCACCCAGCTGACAACCGATTAAAGTCTTCTGCACCCACTGCTGCCCTCTGAGGAGCAGTTCCAGCCCCCTGCTCTAAATAACTGCCACGTGTTTGTCCTCAGAAATCATTTAACTTTAACCAGCTCAGAAGGAAATCAACACTCTCCTGAAGAACGTTGTGCCCCTTCATTAATGAAAGTGATAAAATCAGCACTCATTTTGCTGCAATTAAAACTGGAAAAATGTCACCAATATTCCTACAAATCCTCAGTGCTCAGTGCAAATAGAGAGTGAAATATGATCCAAATATGATCAAGAAAATATCTATTTATTAATCCCTCTGCAGCACTTTTCAGGTCCGACAAATGTTCAGCGGCTTTGATCCCTATTTATTCTTTTTTTATCCATCTATATCCAGCCACTTCATTAGCAGCTCTTCAGGGTAAAATAAGAACAGAGCGTTTCAATAAAATCTTATGATCATGCTGTCTAAATTCCAGTCTGTGTGTGATGTCAGGTTCGGCTCTGAATGACGGCCAGTGGCACTCTGTGGAATTGAGCAGCGGTCGAGGACGCTGGATTCTGAGGCTGGACGAGGAGGAGGAAGCCCACAGTAACTCCCCAGGGTTAGTCAGAGCACAGGGACGACTGTATTTTGGAGGTAAAAGAAATACCAACTCTAACAGCAGCTTCATTGTACTGTTTTTCTGAACTGTGATTCACCTTCACGGCAGCATTGCAGCACCATGTGGGTGTGAAATGTACATCTCTTAAGTCCTGTTTCACTGAGTAGATGCTGACATGAAAAATATATACAATTAAAGGAGGGCTATTGAAGGTGCTTTGGAGGAAGCATATACAGTACATTAGATCAGATTATGACTGAGATGAAAGTAAATCATTATCTATAACAATAATCAGAAATAGCGATGGGCAATCTGACAAAAATATTATATTATATATAATTGCGGAATCACGATTTAGATTTTATCACGATCTAACATGTATTTTTGAGACTAGTTTGCAAGTTTTTGCTGAGTGCAACCTAACCACTTCTATAAGTCAAATAGTCCAAAAAGGGGAATAAACAGACAATTTAGGAGAAAGCACAGATTTTTGCCAACATTTGTGAAGACCGTAAGTATAACTAAAGGTAAACAACCACACTCTGATTAAAGAGCACTCTCACAACATAAACCATGGTTTTCAATAAACACGTAACTTAATAATCTTACTATCAGTGAAGACATGACGATTATTTATTTTAACGCAACAATGCGTAACATTTAGACATAAATATACTGTATTGTTTTCATATAACCTGAGATGACAGGTTTCATTATGAGCATGGAGTCAGACTCTCCAGCTGTCAAGCTTGTAACTTTCTCTGCGCGAGCCACCCAGGGGCGTGTTCTGCGCGTGGCATCACAGCCCCAACTCCACCCCCACCGTGACACTTTACGGCAGAACGGCAGACGCAAAAGTTTGTAGTGAGGACTCCAAGAAGAGAAAGTGTGAAACCGACAGAGCAATATCCCGGACAAGAGTTAATATAGGAGGCGCATTTACAGCCTGGCGACAACTGAGAGCAACGAAGGGCTTTTCGTCTGATCATGAATTGGCGATGTTACTTCTTGACTTGTAAGTAATTTTTGTGTTCACTGCTGTTTCTGTTGTGTTGCCAAATCATTTTTAAGGGAAACAAATGTGTGTAAGCTTGTTGGTTGTATGTGTAGTATATATGTTTGCAGCATATATGAACTTATGAACTTGTTCAAGTTCTAACTCAGTTATCGATGTCTGCTGTTTGTCGTATTGCACTGTCGAAGCGTACAGTGAACGTATAGCTGGCCAAACCGATTTGGCACAATGCTAATAACCGCGCCAGTCACGTTACAGTGTTTGTATGGGACTTGTAAATCATTCTTTGTGCTTACCGCGGTTCTTGGGTGTGTTATCAAATGTGGGGGACTTATTTCAGTCCTTTTTTCTGCAGAGCTGCTTGGAGCTGCTGAGAGATGCGCCACATTTCATCATCCCTGGCGATTGTTCTGGAATTGATTGAAGAAGAATAGTTTCTAACTCTGACGCCTGTTTTAACAGTCAACTCTAAATAAAAGTGTGAACAGACGTTTTGATGCTCACACTCTGATTGCTGCTCCTTATTGAAACACATGACACTCATGATGTAATAAAGCGAGAGAAGAAAAAAGCTGTGCCTTCGTCTTCATTATTCAGCAGAGGTGGGCAGTTACATTTCCTAGGGAGCCAGGTTATATACTGTAACCCAAAGAAAGCTATTGAAAATAAATATCACGTGATTACACTTTGAAAATGCACAGAAAATGTTGGTTTGTTGTATTTTATTTAATTTAAACCACATTCCATTTATAGATTGTCTCATGCATTTCAAAATCTACTTTCAATTCTGATGAAAAATTTCAGAGAGAATGTCAGTTTTACTCTGACTCCAGGAGGGCCACATAACTACAGTCAAGGGGCCGCATTTGGCTCCCGGGCCACACTTTGCCCAGGTCTGTTCTACAACGCGGAACTTAAATAAAGCTTTATCGTCTTTGTCCGTCTGTAATGGCGTGAATAACAACGTCAATACAAAAACTTAACTATTTGCTGTTACTAGCTAAAAGAAAAGACCTTACAGCAATGTCTCTTTGTTGAACATGATCATTAAAGATAGTAGCTTTAGAACGTATTAATGTAGCGCCCTGGAGTGATGGGGTGCAAGTGTAGGTAGGGATACCAAATGCAGCCAAATTATAAGAGTCCAGCAATGCCACTTTTGGAATTTCACCCAAAGAATGACGAAACTAGGGACACGTCCGCTTTCTCAAGAGAGATGAGACAGGTGTCCTCAAAAGCACAGCACACGACAAAAGGACCCCGCCACCAGGTCACCTCCACCACCGGGTCCCAGCAGCTACAAGAAGCACACAAAATGAGTCTCTCCACCGGAGTGTAAGTAGCAGACCAGGTAACAGCAGCAAATGAATAAACAAAACACTTGAAACAAAATAACAGACTAACTCCATAATGAACTAATGAAAAGGAACAGACAAAACCCAGAATGAACAAATCATAAAACAAAAAAACAAAAACCCGCACAAAGTAAAAAAACCCAGTCGTCCTAATGTGAAGCAATAAAAATACGAGGCAACAAAACAAATCACATAATCAAAATAAAGAAAAAAACAGACTCGACGAAAAAGGGGAAAGAAATAAAGACAAACAAACAAAACAATACAAAAACAGTACAAAACTGCGTGGCACAACATTGCGCAGCACAAAACAGAACAAAACAGCAGTGGTTGTTCCCATCTGGTGATGCGCCTTCACAGCTCCACTGAGCAACATCTAAACCAGAGGAGCTATGGTCAATCCAAGTGCTGCATCACTACATAGTTTGTCACTTACCAGACTTTGGCACACGACGATGCACCTGCCCAAATGCAGGGCGGTAGAGGAAGCAGCGCAGCTACTGGCAACGGATCTATATATTTAAAACCCCGCCATGAGCTCACTAAAGTACAAACCAGAATGATGGGGGAGAACAAGAGCTTACCATCCATGCATGTGACAGCGATCACACCAGCATCACCGCCATCAAACTTATTAAACTGGCGCTGCAAAACTCCAAGCCACTTGTCTGTGCAGACTGTCACTGCCTGAGAAATTGTATGTTTTTATTCTATTTTTTTTTAATCCAACAACATATCCAACAACAGATTCAAGCTCCACACCACAGTAGACAGAAGTGTTCACTCCTGCTCTTGTTAAATCTATGTGAAACAAATGTAAGGAGAATGTTTTTCATACAATAATGATAATACATTGGAAGCAATACATTGCACAGGTCAAATGTATATAGTGGAGCTTCAAATGTTTATTGATTCAATATTGCTGGACTTTAAAAAATAGAATATCAGATACTAACATACAATTTCTAAATCTGGATTGTGACAACGTGATGACGTCATTAAAAACGTGCGCGTACACAGTAAATACTGTGTACTTACGCATGTGTGTAAAATGTAGAATTTCCAGATTTTGATGTTAAATATAGACTATTTTAACAATAATAAAAAAAATAAAATCACAACTTTTCGTGATATAACCAATAAACACAAATTGTAGAACATGCGCATGTGTGTTACTAACATCCCGTTCCAGTCCCGGAACTTCCGGTGGACCGCATCAGGCAGGCGGACCACATCAGGCAGTGACACGGACAGACACCTTATGGGTGACCCGGAACCAAAACCGCCGGGAGACAGAGAGAGAGAGACATGACGGTGCCAAGACGTCACTTAAGTAGCAACAGCGTCCCCTGGTGATTGGTTGGCTAGTGCCACTAAACGCAGCAGGCGCATTAACCGCCTTTCCATCTGCTACATTACTGTTTCATCTATTTTCATCTTCTACAAAGTAGACATCATGACAGATTCCTCTCACGGATTATTAGCCTAGAAAACCATTTTGTCAACGAAATCTGACATGCACTGTTTAAAGGCATTCAGTTCTTTATGAAACTCCTTTTGTAATATACTTGATACAATTCACTCTAGTTTTGTATAGTTTGTTGAATCTTGCTTGAATGCTTTCAACGTTACACACATACACCACAAGGGTCAAATAACGTTTTGGCAGCGAGACGTCAAGTTAGCCATTAGCTCCGTTAGCATTGCTGTGCAGACAGTCCGGTGTCGCGGGTCAGAGAAAGACCACTCCATTGTTCTGCCGTGACGGTGAGTGGTCGAGTTAGAGGCGCATTGGGTTAAGAAAAAAAAACAACTCGAAGTTGCGTTTCATGATCTAATATTGTCGTATCACAAGCAATGTAAAAGAGTGGATGAATGCGCTTATAGCATTATCATGTGAAAGCAAGGCTTGTGTTCACACCAGTTCCTTTGCTTCACCCATCAGTGTTACCTGCATTACTAGGAGTTTTATATACAATTTACATGCATGTTTACTTTTGTCGCAGGTTGTCCTCCAGAACAAAACCAGGAGTGTGAAAATCCCTTCAAGACCTTCCAGGGCTGCATGCGTCTGCTGAAGGTGGACGACCAGCTGGTGGACTTGATCAAGGTGCAGCAAAGGCTGCTGGGAAACTACAGCCAGCTGCAGATTGACATGTGTGGCTTCATTGACCGGTACGTGGATATTGAATGCCTGGAGTGTGATGCTATTTATGTATGGCATCATAGTATCAGCTGATGGCCCAGTCGTTACACTGACCGCAGTTCATCACATGAATGGAGCTGAGTCCAGAAGAGTCCACTTTCAAGACGACTGACTTTCATCATCGCACCCATACTGAAAATAGCCGGGCTGAAACTGACTTTTTGCGGCTTCATAGTGACAGCAGAACTGGACTAAACCACCCTATTGTTCTACATCTGGTATCAGTCCAGGAACATAGAAAATCCATAACTGTCTCGCTAAATATTTGTCCACTCGACTGTAGTAATCCACAAGCAACAGCTCGGACAAGCGCAAGATTTCTCTTTTTGTGGCCATAGTCATTTGAAATGGAGTTAAAATGTTAATTTGAAGTGTAATTTAACAATGAAAATCTGTTCATGAAACTGCTCTGTGGCATCAATAGAAGGCGGTAGTCCAAACTCACTGTTGTTGTCAAGCTACACAGGCTTTGTTGTGCTTAAACACTGGCACAGAAAGCAGTTCAGTTTACATGCTGAGAAT